>NC_081414.1:835320118-835620118 GCF_030272615.1 Cryptomeria japonica | reverse complement strand
AACCCTTTGAATTTTTCCTTTTGATAATTGCTAGCAGACTTTGTCTTACATTGGTTAGATGTGTGACCATATTTATTGCAATTGTAACAATAACCATTGGACCTAGTGATATTCGGTTGCTTACCTTTTCTGATTTGGCACATGTTGGTAGTATGTCCTTGTTTTCCACAGTAGTTGCAAATAGGCTTCTTTCCTTTGATGTTCTTCTTGTTTACAACTTGTTTTGATGATTCTCCTCTCTTGGTGGTGTTGATCCCTTTCTCGGTGGAGTTCTTTCCTTTGTAACCGAGTCCTGCATCTTTGTTGGGTCTTCTTGTAGTTAGTTGCTCTTCCAACATCCTTGATGCTTCATAACTTTTCTTCAGTGTTTCTTTGGATTTATTCTTTGTTTCAAGTTCATTGGTTAATCTTGATATTTCAAGTTTCAATACTTGATTCTCATTTTCTTTCATATTTGCTTCATGATGTGCATAAACCAATTGATTAGATAGATTTTGTTGAATTCCAGTCATCCTTGTGATTTCATCATTCTTTTCAGACACTAATGCTTGAAGTTGTTGTTTTTCTCTTATGTTATCCTCGGTTGTCCTCAATGCATCAAGATTTTCAGTCATTTGTGTGCTGAAATGTTCACGTTCTCTTTTCATTGCTTTTAGCTAATCAGTCAGTGCTTTGTTCTTTTCTTTCAATGCTCCAATCATTTCTTCAATCTCTTTAGATATACTATTCTCAAATGATGTCTCAATTTGTTCCACCAGCTCTTGAGAGTCCTGCAAATCATTAGACAATCTTCTTCTAACTTTCAGTGATCTTTGCATTTGTTTTTGCATGTCTGCAATCACTTGATTAGCATGATCCAATTCATTTTGAAGATTCACAATTCTCTAAGATTGTTTGTAGCCTTCCATTGATAAGATCTTTATCTTTAGATAGTTAAACCCTTTTCCAAGATTAAAGCTCTGATACCAATTGTTAGGCCCAATATGGAAAGCTAATGTACTAAGAGGGGAGGGGTGAATGAGTACTTCAAATCATTTCTTTAACAATAACTTTACTGTTAAGCATAAACCGAAAATTGCTGTAACATAATATAATGCTAAAACAAATAAATAACAATCATACATGATTCACTCCATAACACATATATTTTGGTTACGCAGAAACTCTTGGTTAGAGAGAAAAATTATGGTGGGGATGGCACCCACAAATTCACTACTGCAATAATAAAGGTTGCTCAGTTAGAGCTACATGTTTAGCTATTTTTGATAGCTTACCCTGTTAGGAGTATCAAGATCTTTAGATCTACCTTGCTAAAGGATTTTACAACACTTATTTTAAATGTTGCACTTGGTTAAAGACTTTACAATTTATAGACTTTGTTAGAGTCTTTTACCCCGTTAAAGGTTTCTCTTACAACTCAAAATATTACAATCAAAATCTTACAAAATATCTACAACTTCACATCTGAAATGTTATAGCAGATTCTATGTGCTTAAAATGAAATTACCTTGCTTATAGCATGCCTTGGTAAACCATAAATTAACTTGGCAAACCTTTCTGTTTACTCTGTTCCTTGACTATTTTCTGAAATCCTTCTCGGTGACCTCTGTGTATCTCTGTCAATCGTAACATTCATAACACTCAGTGCTTTCCCATGATTTTGCTTTTCACATATGTCTTGCTTCACACACATATATTTGATCCTCAATTCATGTTGTATAAATAGATATCTTGTAATGGTGATCTTGTTCATGCTTTGATCTTACAAACATGATTCATTAAATGAATAACCATAGAAAATTATTTCATTGGATAGATGTCCTCAAAATCATATAAAATCTATAAGTGCAATTTCCAATGTGTTAACGGTTTCTTGTTTCTCGATCTTTGTAACGCATTTCCCATATGTGTCTAGGTTCAATGAATCTAGTAACACATTTTACTCAATGTGTATTAACTCGGTATACCATCTTTGCTACTCTATAGTCATAGAATGTTACTCGGTAGACAGCTCGGTGTATACTAAACTTTGTGACTTGTAACTTCTGTAACCGACTGCTCTGTGCTTACCGACTGAATATTTTGGTAGTAATAACTGACTAGAGTATATACAATGACTTTGGACATAAAACTAATGACAACTTAGTAAATAGTAACACCTTATCCTCATTCTCACTCTTATTCACTGTCAGTTCAAATGCTATCTGTTCTTGTTCTTTTTCTATTTTTATTTGCTGAGTGTCAACTACCTTGACCAGTGAGTCATAGATCTCAACATTTATAGATTCAGATTTCTTCTCCTCAAAACTTTCTGAAATAGAGGTATTATCCATTACAATATTGATTTCCTGAGTGTCAACATTCATTGTAAATAGAATGTTTGACTTGGGATCAACATCATTTGGTTTCACTTCCTCTAATATCTTTTCTTCGGTCTAATTCTACACATCTTCTGGTGTCTCTGCTACTGTCAATGGGGTGTCCTGAGCTGGTGGGGGTAAGTTATCTTTTATTGTAAATTCAAGTACACTACCAACCTTATTCTTTCCTTTATCTCATTTTTGGTATACCTTAGTAAAATATTTGTCGACCTTTTGTCTTTCTTTTTCTTCTTTTTTCTCTTTCTCCACAAAGAAAATATCCCATTTATCTGTTGTCTCATCTGCTATTTCTTTTATTCTATCGGCCATGAGGCTTACTTGCCGGTGACCACTTGCAAAAATAGTTCTATTAGCTTCAACTATTAATTTATCAATTTCTTGTCTAGAATTAACTGGATGAACAACCAACAGTGCTTCAACCTTCAATTTCTTATCCAATTCCATAGTAGACATTCTTTTAGCTTCAAGTCTCAAATATAAGTCATTAGGGAGAACATCAATGACTTCAATAAGAAATTTCTTATATATATCTAAGTACAAAATTATACTCTCTTCAATAGTGTCTTTGTCTGAATCTTTAAAAGAATGATAAAACTTACTAACATTACTGATATTTCCATCCTGAGTTATTTCATTAACAAGCTCTTCTGGGGAAAGAGTATTAGATACCTTTTGTTCCTGTTTCTTTTGTGTAACCTTATTCTTCAGACCGCTAGGCTCTCTCACAACCTATTCTTTCTTTCTAAGTGTCCTTGTCTTCTTAGGTGATGGATTAGGGGTCAATGAGGATTTTTTCTTCTTCCTATCCACCCTTTTAAATTCTGCAGTCTTGTCACTATCAGAGTTGGATGAGGTAACAGCAAGGGAAATATGTGTTACCGGTTGTTGTTCATATTTTCTTTCTTTTGCAGCAACACCACTCATCGGATCAAGTTTCAACATTCCCTTTGTAACAACTTCAACAAACTTCGAAGCATATTTCAATATTTTATCTCTTTTCTTCCTTTTCTTTTGAATAGCAACATCACTCTCTATGGTTTCAGCAGTGCCAAAGATATTTTCACTAGGTTCCAATGGTGCATCTAGAAGTATCTTGGCATAAGATTCTAAAATGTTTGAGTCCACTTCATATCCCATCTCAGTTACCCAGACAGTTCTAGGTTTAACTACCTCGATCCATATTTCATCTCTCTTAATAACAAAGCATATATGTTTGTCATATTTATCAACAATATTCTGAGGGATTCTTTTCCCTTGCTTCATTTTAGCTTGAAAGATTTTGAAATATTCCTTTGCTTGCTTGTTACCTTCTGAACCCATGCCGGTAATTGCCTCCTTAATCTATTTTCCAATAGGAATATCATAGGCAAATTCTTTGTGGCCTATACTGGGAATCTCCTTTGAGAAGTATAGCATTAAACATAGAATCAAATTTCCAAATTTGAAGGTTTCCTTTTTGTCACCTTTGATTGTTTCCAAATTTTCTATCAGTTCATCTTTCAACCACTCACAAATGTCACTTTGAGCATTGTTCTTTACTATCTCATAAGCATTGTGAATGCATAGATTGGAAATAGAATTCAGCCTATTTGTATGTACCACCTTATATCCAATAACCATACTATCATATTTAACATTGTTATTAGTTATGTCATTAACCCTGAGTAATCTATTATCATATGTAGCACCAATTAAGTTCATAACCTCTTTGTTTGGAATTTTCTTCTTCTTCACAGACCTTGTGCTGGTAGAGGGTAGACCTGTAACAACCCTAATTGCTTCTTTAGTGATTTTGTAAACTAAGTCTAGCCATAAGAATTCATTGTGAACTCTACTAAGAACATATCAGATAGTTTCATCTTCAAATTTAGGCATATAAAGGATGTCTACGAACCCTAAATCTTCCACAATCTTATGTTCAAGTTTGATTACATCTTATTTGTTTGTGATGACATTCATGAAGATGTTCTTTATATCCTCAAACCCTAAATCTTCTATATTACAGTGAATGTATGCCCTAGGGTCTTCTACAAATGCAACTCCCTTCAGAATTTTTGAAAATGCACCAATAGAGTCATCCATCTTAGCTATCTTAGGGACTATCTTAAAGACTGGTCTAGGGCATTTGATATTCTCCACAATAGTAGGGTTTGCAATGAATCCAGGAACAGAAGATGAAGAAGCCAATGTCGTAAAATAAATACCTTTTAAGTGAAAACCTTGGATGCCCTGAAAATATTTGTTGCTTCTCTTTTTGAATGTCAATGCTCTACTTCTCTGCTCTTCGAATACTTTAATGCTTGGCGAATCGAAATGAGAAATTTTAATACTTTATAATGAAAAACTTAATTGACAACCACATTAAATGCTTCGTTGGTTATGTAGCTTAACGTATGTGCCGGTAAAGAAGAATTATGACTTCTTCCCACCATCAGAGGGTAAAATGCATGATCTTCAATTAGTTGCCTTACCCCTAAGGATTATTCCTTAGTTAGATGAAGAATCTCTTGTCGGTGCAGGATTGCTCTGTTCTGCTAGTGCAGAGCCAGATTCATCATTTCTCTAATCTTTCTTCTTGACCAATTGTTTAGAGAATTCTTGCTTGGTTTCATTCACCTTTTCCTTTCCTTTATCATTAGATCCTCTATTTTTTGTCAGTACATTTTTGCTTCTGCAAAATCATAAAATATGCCCATCTTGTTGCATGCATAATAGGTTACATTGTTTCTTTAAATAGCTTTTCCATAACCTTGTCCAATTTGAGTTTTGCATTGATTAGATAGATGTCCAAATCTACCACAAGCATAGTATTTTACATTCATTCTACAATTGTTTGAGTTATGACCATGTTTATTGCATTTGGAACATTGACCAGTGGATTAGTTTGTATTGTGATTATTCCTTTATCTACACTAATTTTCTCTATGACCAAATTTGTTGCAATTAAAACATTTGCTATTGAATTTATACGCATTGGGTTGCCTTACCGGTTTGTTGTGATCATGATTGTTTGTAGTTCCAGAACTTTCTCCATGTTCAAATCCAAGTCCAATTGTTTCTCCATCAAGTTTTTGACTTTTCAGCATATCATCGAGCTTGTCTAAACTCTTTATGAATTTGTCCTTGTATTCATTTGCAGTGACCAACTCACCTTCCAGAGTGCTAACTTATCTCATAAGTTCCTCTTTGTCATGTTGCATCTGAATCAACTCTATTTTAAGCATATCATTTTCATAACTAAGCCTTGTAGATTCATATGATTTTCATTAAGTCGTCTGGCCAAATCTTCCTGATTCTTCTTTTTGTCTTCAATATCCTTACATAGTCTCATGGTTAAATCTTGCATCTCATTCTTCATGTTACTATTCTCTTGTCTCAGTTTCTTTGTAATATCTCTGAGAGTTTCTTTTTCTTCATCATCTTGTTTTTATAGTTGCACATGTAATTCTTTTCTCTTATTATGTGCTATGACTAGGTTTTCTTGAAGTGTTTTGATGAATTCTTGAGCAGATCTGAGTTCGTATTCTAGATTGATATTCTTAAATTTTTCTGTATCAAAATCTTCAAGAGCCGCTTCCAACTCTTGTCTCAAACTTTCCATCAGTATTGGTTTTAGAATCTTCCTCAAGTTGTTAGGCTTCTGCAAATAGAGGACCAGACTCTGATACCAATTGTTAGATACTTTGTTAATCCCAAAGACACTGAGAGGGGGGATGAATCAATGCCTGACCGGTAGATGAAAGATTTAAACTTATTTGCAATATTGTAACTAATATTAATATACCGATAAGCAAACAATAATGCAGTAAAAAGAAACAAAAGAATCAGTATCAATGCACACCATAACATAGATATTTTGGCAAGGAAACCCGATAAGGGAAAAACCTTGGTGGGATTTGTGACTGAGAATATTTACTCACTAACCAATATGAATAAATATTACTTAGTACAAAAGGGGCCTACACATGCAAGAAGGCCAACTGCCTAGAGCTCACTGTTATGCTCTATCTGATACCAGTTTTGCCTTTGCCAAAAACCCTAACCGGTATCTTGTCAATATTATCACTTACTTCATATATTCATTACATTCCATACATACCAAATGACCTACAAGAAATCATAAATATATGAGTCATTACAATACAATATGTCTCCTATACAATTATAATTTACATTACAATATATTTCGCATAAACAATACTATTGCCAAGTCGGCCTGGAATACCGGTATGATCTAGTGCCGGTGTAAACTGGATGCCGGTGTGAATGAACCTTATTGTATATGTCAGTGCTGGTAGGTGAATTCTATTGCCAGTTGAACCTATAGAGCCTTGTTGAACCTTGTTGCCATCAATGAAAACATCTACCTTTCGCATCTGAGTGTCTATTGCCAACACAACTGACACAAAGAAAGATAACTTGCAGAGTACAAAATCATGATCCATCTAAAATAAAGATACACAATATCATCCCAAGCACTATCCCAAAATCTTAGCACCAGATCTGATCACAATGGAATATACCAGAGGATATATCGATCTTTGCAAAACAATGACCAACAAAACAACATGGCAAAACCCAGATCATAAGATCTTCCCAATCACACTAGATCAAATCACAGGAATATGTTGACATCAATGACAATAACATATCCTAGCAGCAACAATGCACAACAATATCCAACACTAGGAGTCTCCCTTTTATAACAAATTTATGTTGATGGGGCCCTTAGATGACTTACCTTTATAACATTTAAATAAGTCAAATATTTTAATTTTCAATTAATAAATTCTTGGACCATATAAAATATAGAATTACACCCAAAACCATGTAGATCACCTCCAGAGTTCCCTATTCTCTTACCCATTAGCCCATAGGATCTCATTTGACTAGGTTAATGTTGACAATTAACACTCATTCAGTGACTTTTGATGGTTGATTGTTTGTTAAGGGTTGGCATTGATGGTAACTCTTCTTGAAGATTCAATCCGGCAACTGTGACTCAGCTTATCTGGAAGATGGAGGTAACCGGTAGGCAGTTAACTAGTAAAACAGGGTATTTTAGTATTATTTTGATCCAGAATGATCTCCGGTGATTGTGATGTTTTTGGTGATTATTTTTGTGATCTCGGTGATTGGAAAGACCTTTTGGAAGCATGTGATCATATTATTTTGTCTGGTGCTATGTTTTGTTCGAGATTGAAGCTGACTTGATCTACACGCTACACTTATTGAAGCTGACTTGAAGGAGATTTCTTTAGTGGTAAGACCAGATATATAAGATTGATTTGGCAATTGATTTTCATAATGTTAGAGATGTGGTGATCCATTTTGGTGTGATTGAGTGCATTTTCACATGCACATTTTTCTTTCAAACCAATCGGTAGTTGACTGAGATAAAATTAGAGTATTCAATAGGGCAGAGACATGTAGAGATTTAGGGCCTAACCAGAACTCACTTTTGCATAGTCAGATGTTGATTAAGATTTTATTTCATTATATTTACTCATTGTAACAAATTCTAAGTTAGTGAGACTTCCCTGAAGGTTGTAGCCTTCCGGGCAACTTTATTTGAGCAGTGAGCTCTAGGTAGTGAGCCTGAATATAAGTGCATTCCCCATCTATGTAATATTTATGTACTCTTGGCCATAGTATATGAATATTGTGGGTTCCAGCCCTACCGTGGTTGTTCCCTTTCCGGGTTTCCACACAAAAAATCCGGTATTGTAGATTTGTGTATTTTTAGTTGCATGTTTATGTTCTTTTCTTCTATACATTACTTGCCAGGGGATAAAGAATAAGTTTGTGGTTTTAACTTCCCGTAGATCACCGATTCACCCCCCCTCTCAGTGATCTTTGATTCTAACAATTAATGGTTTTCCTTATCGAATGGTTAGGAAGGGGACATTGAAAGTAGCTTTCTCATTCTAAAAATGCCACTTAATCCATCTAATTCTATTCTCAAAGAGCCAATATCAATTGGCAACATAACATTAGGGTTTACTTTAAACACATAACAAATCATTGATCTTTTTAGCTTCATCAATATTTTCCCCTTTTTACTGAATATGATTATCTCATTTGGGTAATAGGCCTTGGCTAGGGATCTAATGAGGTCAAAATTTATAAACACATTAGGAATGACTAATCTACCTAGGTTATATCTCCATATGTTACAAATCAAGATTTTTTCTTTGGTCTTATTGTAACCTTTTTTGAAAAGAGAGACTTTCTAGTCGGAGGAATGATGACACCTTTGCCCTTTTTGCACTTGTCAATTAAGAAATCTTGGAGGATTTCGGACCCCAAAGCCTTTTTACTAGTGTTGGAAGAACCAATAAATTATGCAATAATATCATGATGCAATTTTATATTTGTGCCCTTGTAGCAAGATTCTGCCTGAAGAGCACACGATTATACTAAGAGGGGGGGGTGAATCAGTATAATGAAACTTTTCAATTTAATATGATAGAATTAAGTTATCCAAGACAATTATGCACATAAATACAATAACAAAAGAATTTGAGTGGAAACCCAATGAGGGAGAAAACCACTAAAATGAATATTGTATATTGTATATTTCTTTTACAATGTTTGTGAGCACCAACCCGTTGGAAGCACCAACCTCCTAATTCTGCTTTGTGAGCACCAACCCACTGGAAGCACCAACTTCCAAATCTGAACTTTGTGAGCACCAACCCACTGGAAGCACCAACTCCCACTTCTGAATTTTGTGAGCACCAACCCACTTCACATATATCTGATTTTCCACCTTTACAATGTTGTTGTACCAACTGATGATGGATTATATTCTTCTCAAATTTCCTTTTTAAAACTATTACAATGCTGATCATGAATCTGTCACAAAAACTGATTATAAACTCTTATAAATCTAAATGCTCCATAAGTTTGCTGAACTCTGCTTCATAAAGTCTTCACAAATATACTCATAGAATATTCACAAATCTGTACATGGAGTCTTCATAAATCTCTTTTATATCTACATATACATATCCATATATTTTCTTGTGTATGATTGATCTTCACATGCACACGCACACTCACACTCATAAAATATATTCTTTTATTTTTATTTCCATACACTCAACACTACTTTCCTTTTCAGATTATTATATTAGCATTTCTTTATCTCAACATTCACACGTACCACATAATATACACACATATTATTCCATTACAAATACTCTCTATCTGAAAATTATTTCCAGAATTATTTATTTAGCATACACTTCCACACTTACTGCAACATACACTCTCCACATATAGATCTTCTTTTTTTTTTTCATTTTTTTAAATACCCAGCCACTTGTGTCTGATTATATTTTCTGAATAACACACCTCTTAGATGAGACACGTCCTATTAAATTAGATTCTATTTAACTTGCTCCTAATCGCACCTTTTGGATATCAACAAGATGTTCTTTGTTTTTTTATCTTGAATAGATTAAGTGTTTTATCCATTCTTTTAGCCATGTATTATTTCAATTATTATAAAATCAAATGCCATGACTTTAATCAATCTGTTTGCCAAATCACATGAATTTGCCCCTTTTGATGCTACTAAGAAGTGCTTCGACTTGTGAACTATTTTTTCGTTGCTGTCATAATAGACTCATGGATTTTAGCATTGAGATCATCTTATATTGCCTTTTGTTCATGATCGCACAAACTGATATAACCGTATATTCTTGCTTCATTAATATAGATCGCACCAATGAATCACACCTCTACTATTTTCAATAAATCACTACATATTATGAATAAGTTGCTGACTTCAATATATTGTTGCTACTTATTATATCTCTTAGTGTCTTTGCGGCTGTCAAAAATAAATTTAGAAAATTGTGTTGATGTAAACAATTCTAATCGTTGTTGTTGATAAGGAAGTCATTGCTCTTAATGATTTGAACCTTTAATATTAGCAATCTTAGTTGGTTGTCTTCAGTCACATATTTGTCCGATAAACTTGACCCTTTAGATTTATGAAGTCGACCCTTTAGTAAGTCATATCTTCCACCAGATCGATGGATTGCCATTCATTCCAAATGCCCCGAATGACTAGAAGATTTTTACTAGTCTTGATTACTACTATGTTCACAATTTTCCCGAACCTTGTCTTTGTTGTATTATAATGATAGTTATCAATACAAACTGAAATCACTGTTACCTTGTTGACTTGGCTTGATTGATACAAACTAGTAAATTGCTACATAAGTCATATATGGATATCGTTGTTCTCCATATCACACATTGACCTCTTAATATAGGAAATACATTATATATTAATATGCCTTCAAACATGATAGGCACTTATAACTGGGTGCATGTATGCATGATGTTTGTCTTCAAAGAGCATCTATATACAACCACACACACTTGCAAATATCTTCTTCCAAACTTGATAAGATATCTTCATTTACAGTCTTTCAACAATCTAGTATAGGGATTAATTGTCTTCAAAGAACATATACACAGTCATATATATAACCTAGTGTATACTGTCAATTCATTTTGTTCTTATTTACTTTATATTCTCAGTCAATATGCTCTGATCATTGCTAGCTATTTACTGTATACATATATTTCTGAGTATCACTATTTTGGCATCAATGACAATATTCCCATCAATCTCCCCCTTTGTCATTGATGGCAACCTTTCAAGTCAAATTGCTCCCCCTCAATCCAATACTCCCCTTGTCTCCAATTTCTCCCCCTTTGACATCAATGGCAAACATTTTTCTGTTGTTTGTAACTTGCCCATTTTTAATGTATGCTTCATATGAAGCACTTACTGAGAAGATGAGAGTGATATTACTCCCAATTTCTCCCTCAGGTACTCAAAAGTCTCTTTTGGAAGAGGCTTTGTAAAGATATCTGCTAACTGCTCCTTTGTTGGAACATATTCCAACTTTACTTGCTGCTCAAGAACCTTTTCCCTTAAGAAATGAATTTTGATAGGTATGTGTTTTGTCCTGGAATGCATCACTAGATTCTTTGACATACTGATCGCACTTGTATTATCACAATAGATTGAGATAGGTTGATCATACTCAATCTTAACATCTTGCAAGGTTTGTTTCATCCACAAAACTTGCATACAACATGTTGTTGCTGCAATGTACTCTGCCTCTGTAGTGGATAGAGATATTGAAGCCTATTTTTTGCTCAACCAAGATACAAGGTTGTTGCCAAGGAAAAAGTATCCTCCACTAGTTCTTTTTCTATCACCATTGTCACCTGCCCAATCAGCATCTGTGTATGCTCTCAGAGTGAAATCATCACATTTTGGATACCACAATCCAAAATCCATTGTACCCTTCAAATACTTGAAGATTCTTTTAACTGCTTGTATGTGTGTTTCCTTTGGTGTTGCTTGATACTGTGCTACTACACTAATTGCTTGCATTATATCTGGCCTGGTGGTTGTCACATATAAGAGACTTCCAATCATGGATCTATATAGAGTCTGATTTGCATCAGGGGATTCATCATTTTTGCTAAGTTTGCAACCAGTGACCATAGGAGTACTGACATGATGGCAATCTTCCATTCTAAATTTCTTCAACATCTCCCTAACGTACTTAGTTTTTTGAAAGAAATATCCCTTCATCTATTTGTGAAATCTGAAATCCCAAGAAGAAATAAAGTTCTCCAAGCATAGACATCTCAAATTCTTTTTGTATGTCAGAAGCAAATTCTTCACACATTTTATTCTTACTACCACCAAATATGATATCATCTACATAAACCACTACAATCAGCAAATGATTTCCTTCACACTTGAAATACAGATTACTATCTGTTGCTCCTCTTTTAAACCCTTGTGTTTGTAGGTAGCTGTCTAATCTAGAGTACCATGCTCTAGGGGCTTGTTTAAGGCCATAGAGTGCCTTTTTCAATCTGCATACATAATCTTCCTCTTCTGACAAGATAAATCCCTTAGGTTGTTCAATATACACTTCCTCTTCTAAATCACCATTTAGAAAAGCTGATTTCACATCCATTTGGTAGACTTTGAAATTCTTATGACTTGCAAGCAATAAAAACATTCTGATGGTTTCCAACCTGGCAACTGGGGTAAATGTTTCTTCAAAATCGACTCCTTCCACTTGTGCATAACCTTTACATACAAGCCTTGCCTTATTCCTTGTAATTTCACTATCCTCATTCATTTTGTTGCAATAAACCCACTTGGTTCCAATGAAATTTTTGTTTGAGGGTCTTGGAACAAACTCCCATGTGTGATTTCTTTCAATTTGGTCCAACTCCTCATTCATAGCGTTTACCCAATACTTGTCTTCACTAGCTTCATCAAAATTATTTGGTTCTATCTTTGAAAGTAGGTAGAAATGAGCATGTTCTGTGGTGGTAGCTAATCTTCTCCTTGTCTGAATGTTTGTATCCAACTCTCTGATAACCAAGCCTTTTAGATGATTTTTTTGAACAAATTTTGATGGATTTTTTTATGGTGTTTTTAAAGGTGTTTTTGATGGTGTTTTTGATGGAGTTTCAAAACTGTCTTGTTCCTCATTTTCAATTTCTTCTTTTAATTCTTCCTCCTCACCTTGCTCCTTAGGATGATCTTCCATGGCTTTCTCAAATTGTCTTCCTTCATCTATCTTCACATTAGCACTTTCAACTATCTTGTGAAGTCTTTTATTGTAGCATTTATAAACTTTGCTTCTTGTGGAATATCCAAGAAAGATTCCCTCATCTGACCTGGCATCAAATTTTCCCAAGTCCTCTTTGTCTCTTCTAATGTAGCAAGTCCTACCAAAGATCCTGAAATAATCAACAGTTGTAGTCCTTCCTTTCCAAAGTTCATATGGTGTCTTTTCATTATTTACCCTTATTTGTGCCCTGTTCAATATGTACATGACTGTGTGAACATCTTCTTTCCAAAAAGTGTCAGCAATCTTTGATTCATTTAGCATAGCCCTTGCCATTTCCTGAACTGTCATGTTCTTTCTTTCAACAACTCCATTTTATTGTGGAGTTCTTGCTGCTGAAAGTTGTCTTCTTATTCCATGTTCTGTGCATAAATCTTCAAACTCATTTGAAGTGAATTCTCCTCCTCGGTCTGATCTAAGACACTTAATTTTGGCATCCATCTCAATTTCAACTAACTCTTTGAAAGCTTTAAACTTTGCAAGAGCCTTAGATTTTTCTTTTAGGAAGGCAACCCAATTCATCCTAGAATAATCATCTATAAGTAGCATAAAATATCTTTCACCTTGCAAATTTTTTGTTCTGGTTGGTCCACATAAGTCTGTATGTATAAGCTCTAGAGGTTTTGATGAAGAGTATTCTTTGGATTTAAAGCTCACTCAAGTTTTTTTTCCAAATTGACATTGCTTGCAAATGACATTGGATGGTTTTGTAATCCTAGGCATATCCCTAACTGCTTCCTTTTTGCTGATTTTGACACGATTGTCAAAGTTAAGGTGACCTAGTCTTTTGTGCCATAGCCAATTTTCATCTTCTTGAACAAAATTGCATGTTTCCTCATTTATTTCATTTAGAATGTACAAGTTATTTTCCATTCTATGAGAATTTGCAATAATTCTTCCATCCTTCTTAATCTCACATCCCTTAGACAAAAATGTTACACTATGTCCTTGGTCACAAAGTTGACTAACACTTAACAAATTTTCTTTTAATCCTTTAACATATAGCACATGTTCAGTTTTAGTCTTTCCATAATCGAGGCTAAGTGTTCCTTTACCTTTTATTTCTCTTTTTGTGTTATCACCAAATCTTACTGTTCCTTCATCTGCAAGTTCAAAGGAAATGAACTTGTTTTTGTTGTCCCCTGTCATATGCCTTGAACATCCACTGTCTACATACCACCTATCCTTCTTGTTCTTTGCATGAAGAGCTATTTGAACAAATAGGGATTCTTTATCTTCTTGCTGTTTTTTCTTCCAAGTCATTCTAGACGTTTCCTCCCTTTTGATGGGTACATCTTCCTTTCTTGGTAAACTAGGAAAGATAGTTCTGCAAAATCTAGCTGTGTGTCCAAAGTTGTGACACTTATAGCATATCACATCATAATTCTTTAAAGGAGAAAATTAATTGTGGTTCTTTGGAGTAAAATTAGAAGTATTTCTAGTATGACTCCTACAATGTATTGCTTTGTGACCAAACTTATAACATGAAAAACAATATCCTTGGAATGAATAATGATTATTAGTTACATGTGGTTTCTTTAGGTGGGATATTTTCAACACATTAGTGGGAGGATGAGATTTATCAGTATCATTCTTCCTTCTTCTATTTTCTACTATCTTCCATGACTCATCCAAGGGTTTTGAACTAGTAGCTTTGGCTATTTGATCTTCTTTACGTCCTAGACCTGATTTAATGAAAGTAGGTCTTCGTGTTTTGAGAAGTTTATCCATTTTCTTGGTATTGTCTTCAAATTTTTTAAGTTTCTCCAAGTCTTGTTTTAAGGAGACGATTTCTGATTCTAATTTACTGCATCCTTCCTCTTTACTTTTAAGCTGATCTTTTATCTCTTCCTCATTCTTCTTTGCTTCCTCTAATTGTATTTTTAGGTCTTCAATGAGCTTGCTTGACTCTTGTAATTTTGTCTTATATTTTGAAACCCTTCCTTTTAGCTTTTCATTTTGTTCATAAGCATAATGTAACTCTTCTTCTAGATCTACATCTTCTTCATCACCCATAGCCTCTTATTCTTCTTCTTTTTCATCTTCATCATCCTCAACTTTCATTGCCATGAAAAGAATTTCTTCTCCATCACTGTTGGACATATCTTCAGAGCTTTCTTCTAATGAACTAGAGCTTTGTTTAGAGTAGAAGCTTTTCTTATGCTTTGAGTAGTTCTTCTTGAAGTATTTCTTTCCTTTTTTCTTTGGATAGTTCTTCTTTTCCTCTTCACTACTATCGCTTTCATTTTGAGGACACTTTGAAGCATAGTGCCCTACCTTACCACAATTGAAACATTTAAATGGAAATTTGCCTTTATATTTGCCTTTGCCCTTTTTGAATTTCCTCATTAAAATAAGATTCAGCCTCATCTGATTCACTACTTGAGCTCTCCTTTGGTGCATGGTTTTTGTTTTTTCCTTTCTTTGATATTTTGAAAGCTTGTTCCTTTTGAGAGGGTTTGTCTTCTCTTCTCATTTCATAGGCTGTGAGAATTCCAAACAATTCATCTTTTGTCAATGTTTTCAAATCCTTCATTTCTTCTATGGCTGATACCTTAGGATCAAATTTCATTGTCAAAGTTCTTAGCAATTTCCGATCAAGGAGTGTGTCTTCAACTTCTTCTCCCAATGCTATGATTGCATTCACAATTTCATCCACACGTAAGAAGTAGGCAGCGATGTCTTCATCTTCCTTCATTTTAAGACTTTCATATTTCATTCTAAGTGATTGAAGCTTGGCTTCTCTTACTTTTTCATCCCCTTCATAGATACCTTTTAATTTATTCCATATCTCTTTGGCTGATTTGCAATGCATAACCTTCGTAAATTCAAAATCTGCCAGACTGCATAGAAGGGCATGTTCCGCTTTAGCATTATTCTCACTTTTCCTCTTTCCTGTCGTATCGGTGGGAGGAGTTGACGGAGGTGTGTACCCATCCACCACGGACTGCCAAACGTCATAACCAAGTGCATTCAGATAGGCTTTCATTTTAATACTCCAAAATGCATAATTTGTCCCATAGAAGATTGGATTTCTAACTACATAGTTATCCACCATTGTGCGCTTTTGGGGATCTACCTTCAAGCAGTAAGGCTATCTCTAAAGGAACTGGCTTTGATACCAATTGAATAGCACATGATTATACTGAGAGGGGCGGGGGGGGGTGAATCAGTATAATGAAACTTTTCAATTTAATATGATAGAATTAAGTTATCCAAGACAATTATGCACATAAATACAATAACAAAATAATTTGAGTGGAAACCCAATGAGGGAGAAAACCACTAAAATGAATATTGTATATTGTATATTTCTTGTACAATGTTTGTGAGCACCAACCCACTAGAAGCACCAACTCCCACTTCTGAATTTTGTGAGCACCAACCCACTTCACATATATCTGATTTTCCACCTTTACAATGTTGTTGTACCAACTGATGATGGATTATATTCTTCTCAAATTTCCTTTTTCAAACTGTTACAATGTTGATCATGAATATGTCACAAAAACTGATTATAAACTCTTATAAATCTAAATGCTTCATAAGTTTGCTAAACTCTGCTTCATAAAGTCTTCACAAATATACTCATAGAACATTCACAAATCTGTACATGGAGTCTTCATAAATCTCTTTTATATTTGCATATACATATTCATATATTTTCTTGTGTATGATTGATCTTCACACGCACACTCACACTCATAAAATATATTCTTTTATTTTTATTTCCATACACTCAACACTACTTTCCTTTTCCGATTATTATATTAGCTTTTCTTTATCTCAACATTCACACGTACCACATAATATACACACATATTATTCCATTACAAATACTCTCTGTCTGAAAATTATTTCCAGAATTATTTATTCAACGTACACTTCCACACTTATTGCAGCATACACTCTCCACATATAGATCTTCTTTATTTTTTTCCATTTTTTTAAATACCCAGCCACTTGTGTCTAATTATATTTTCTGAATAACACACCTCTTAGATGAGACACGCCCTTTTTAAATTAGATTCTGTTTAACTTTCTCCTAATCACACCTTTTGGATATTAACTGTTACTACTTATCAAATTGCCATTAGTTTTATATACAAAGTCATTCTATATACTCTAGTCAGTTACCCCTACTGAAATATTTAGTCAGTATGAACAGCCTAGTCGGTTATAGAAGGAAAATTGTCACAAAGCCCAGTATACATCGAGCTGTCTACCGAGTATTATTTCATGTCTACCGAGCAGTAAAGATAATACACTGAGTGGAACATGTTACCAGATTCATTGAACCTAGACACACATATGAAAACATGTTACAAGATCGAGGCACACAGAACCATTATCACATTGGAAATTGCACATATAGATTTTGTATAATTTTGAGGTCATCTAGCCAATGAAATATTTTGCATGGTTATTTATTCGAGAAATCATGTTTGTAAGATCGAAGCAATGAATCAGATCACGGACATAAGAAGTCTATTTATACAACATGAATTTAGGGTTAGAAAGAGATGTGAATATGAGAAATGTGTGTGCATATGTGTATAAAGCAAGACTTATGTGATACATGAGAAATCACAGAGTATTATGACTGTTACAGAGACACAGAGGTCACCGAGAAGGTTATCAGAGAATAGTCGAGGAACAAAGTAAATAGAAGGGTTTACCGAGTTATTTTATGAGTTACCGAGGTATGCTATAGGCAAGGTAATCTTATTTTGAGCACATAGAATCTCCTACAGCATTTCAAATGTAAAGTTGCAGATATTTGTAAAGTCTTATTGTAATATTTTGAAGTTGTAAGAGAAACCTTTAACAGGGTAAAAGACTCTAACCAAGTCTATAAATTGTAAATCCTTTAACCAAGTGCTACACTTATATAGTGTTGTATAAATCCTTTAGTAAGGTAGATCTAACTGATCTTAATACTCCTAATAGGGTAAGCTATCAGAAATAGCTAAATGTAGCTCTAACCGAGCACTCTTTATTATTGCAGTAGTGAAGTTGTGGGTGCCATCCCCACTGCAGTTTTTCTCTCTAACCAAGAGTTTCTGCGTAACCAAAATATATGTGTTATGGAGTGAATCATGTATGATTGTTACTCATTTTTTTTAGCTTTATATTATGTTACATTAGTTTTTGGTTTATGCATAACAGTAAAGATATTGTTGAGAAAAGGATTTGAAGTACTGATTCACCCCTCCCCTCTCAGTACATTAGCTTTCCATATTGGGTCTAACATTAACAAGATATTCTTTGTTTTTTATCTTGAATAGTTTAAGTGTTTTATCCATTCTTTTAGCCAAGTATTATTTCAATTATTATAAAATCAAATGTCATGACTTTAATCAATGTGTTTGCCAAATCACATGAATTTGCCCCTTTTGATGCTGCTAAGAAGTGCTTCGAATTGCGAACTATTTTGTCGCTGCTGTCATAATAGACTCATGGATTTTAGCATTGAGATCATCTTATATTGCCTTTTGTTCATGATCACACAAACTGATATAACCGTATATTCTTGCTTCATTAATATAGATCGCACCAATGAATCGCACCTCTACTATCTTCAATAAATCACTACATATTATGAATAAGTCACTGACTTTAATATATTGTCGTTGCTTATTATATTTCTTAGTGTCTTTTTGGCTGTCAAAAATAAATTTAGAAAACTGTGCCGATGTAAACAATTCTAATCGTTGTTGTTGATAAGGAAGTCATTGCTCTTAATGATTTGAACCTTTAATATTAGCAATCTTAGTTGGATATCTTCAATCACATATTTGTCCAATAAACTTGACCCTTCAGATTTATGAATTCAACCCTTTAGTAAGTCATATCTTCCACCAGATCGATGGATTACCATTCATTCCAAATGCCCCGAATGACTAGAAGATTTGTACTAGTCTTGATTACTACTATGTTCACAATTTTCCCGAACCTTGTCTTTGTTGTATTATAATGATAGTTATCAATACAAACCAAAATCACTGTTACCTTGTTGACTTGGCTTGATTGATACAAACTAGTAAATTGCTACATAAGTCATATATGGATATCGTTGTTCTCCATATCACACATCGACCTCTTAATATAGGAAATACATTATATATTAATATGCCTTCAAACATGATAGGCACTTATAATTGGGTGCATGTATGCATGATTTTTGTCTTCAAAGAGCATCTATATACAATCACACACACTTTTAAATATCTTCTTCCAAACCTAATAAGATATCTTCATTTATAGTCTTTCAACAATCTAGTATAGGGATTAATTGTCTTCAAAGAACATATACACAGTCATATATATAACTTGGTGTATACTATCAATTCATTTTGTTCTTATTTACTTTATATTCTCAGTCAATATGCTCTGATCATTGCTGGCTATTTACTGTATACATATATTTCTAAGTATCACTATTTTGGCATCAATGACAATATTCCCATCACTGCCATTGTGGTAATTTAGGTTTGTTGAAAAGAGACACTGCATAAGTATAGATAAGTGTATCAGAGTTGTCATTGATGGCAACCCAACTCAAAGATTCCATTTGGATTGTATAGATTCATCCTACTGGAAGTATGAAGTTCAATTTTACTTAAGTCTGGAAGGTGGAACATAGTATTTTGTAGTATGGGAGTATTTTGAATAGAAATTCACTTTGGTTGCACATTTTTCTTTGCGGTGATACAGGTAGTTGGCTGGATGTCTGGAGTAGCTTATTCTAGAATCTTAGCCTCTAGTGTTGTCTTTCGTGCATGATTGAAGATTTGGTATTCGACATTTTAGGAAGAACAATGCTATTTGGCTGACTAGTGATGTAACATATTGTGCATAATTATTGGAATGATTTTTGTGATTGATTTTGTGTTTTAGGTTTCTTGGCTGACATGTGGGAAGCATGTAATCAATTTTTTTTGGTCTGCATATGCATTGGTGATCGAATCCCGCAGACACATCTTACATGTTTCACATTTTGTAAGTGTTCTTGAAACCAACTTGTTGGTGAGCTAAATTAATGTTGCGGATATATATAAGAGATTGGAAAGTTCATTTTGCATATCAGGAAGTGTGCGAGTATTGTGTATGTATGATTGTGTGTAGTTCCACGTGTGCAATTGAAGGACTTTTTCTTCGGATTAAAGAAGATCAGCAGAATAGAGCAGTGAGTCTCAGAGAAGTGAGATAGTTGTATTTTGTGCTTAAACCAAAACTATCCCAAACATATATAGGGGTGAACTCACAATACTGGTTCCCACTTTTTTGCCAACTTTGACACTGAGATGAACATTTTTTAAATAATCTTCACTTTTCGACACCTATAACTTTTAAACCACTAAGAATTTGAAGATGATGCAAATTAATGATTTGTAACATCTTGTCTAGAGATTCTAAATATATTTTTTTCAAATTTTTTTGAGGAAAATTGTTTTTTATTTTTCCATCTCCCTCAAAAAGAAGTTTTTTACAACAAACAAAATTTTTTAAGAGTGATGTGCCTCCCGAAATGCATAATTTTTTTTCTATAAATGATAAAAACTCAATTCTTTCAAATTTTGGTTTGTAACATAAATATTTAGGGCATGAAGTTGGTTTGATAGTGATATGTTGAATATTTTTTATTTTATTAAGTTTTGAAGTCTGACTAATTATAATTTAGACATAGGTATTTGAACACATGACTTGTTCTATATATATCAAAATTCAATTTTTTTTTTGTTAGAAAGAAGACATCAATATGTAGGGCATATATATTTTTCATAATTTTTTTGAATTAGTTTACTATTTTTCCCAATGCATTGAACATACAAGTTCATTTTCGGTGGAAAATATATATTTAGTAAAATTTTAAAAACAAGATCATAATAAAATCACAATGTAATAAAATTATAGTCATTGGAAATCTTGCTTTGAGGAATTTCATCCTACATTTTGGGTTGTTAAGATTCTCTCATTTGAACCTTGAACCAAAGGTTTGAAGGCCAAAGTTTCTCAGAAGTCTGAAGAGATTGGGGGAGAGATGCCTAGAAAGGGGGTTCGCTTGAACCCCCCTTCGAGCAAACCCCCTTGGGTTCATTTGAACCCGTGTTCATACAAACATGAAAATAAAAAAAAAAACATTTTAGAACCACCCATGATGTCACACATTCGAGCAAATTGGGGGGTTCGCTCGAACCCCCCTAGTTCGAACGAACACCCTTTAAATTTTTTTGTATCACCCCCACTTTTTTCCTTCACGGGTGAAAATGGGAACCATCATTGTGAGTTTACCCATAGATACTAATTTATATTTCAATCTTTTTGTTACCTTTTGTAATTCCTTTGTAAGGCAATGAGCCTTCCTGGGTTGTAGCCCTTAATGTAATTCGAGCAGTGAGCTCTAGGAAGTGTGTCTGAATGCAAGTGCATTCCTATGTAAAATTTTCAGATACTTCTAACAAAGTATTATCTTACTATGGGTAGGATTCCCACCATGGTTTTTCCCTTGACTGGGTTTTCCACGTACAAAATCATGGTTTTATGGTGGTACTTTTATGTGTGTTTTGCTTATGCTTATCTCTCTTATTAATTTGCATTAAATGGTTTGAAGAACTGGTTAATAAAGTTAAAATTTGTAGAACACTGATTCACCCCCCCCCAGTGTTCATTGATTCCAACAAGGTTTTCATAGGCAACTTAGAACAACTAGGGTTTTTCAAATAGTTTCAAAATATATACCCTAAAAGAGAATTTCAAGCTACTTAACCCCCTAAGTTAAACTCAACCATCTTAAAGAACATAAAATTTGTCCTTTTCAAACAAAATTAGGCCACAGGTTATTAAAATTTAACTTTTTAGTTTTATTGCATGAAGGAACCCCAAATTGTGGTACTAATCAGTTCTGCAAACTCACCTTGACAATAGGAGGCAAAAAACACTTCACTAGATCACAAAGAATTGAAATATTTTGCAATTGAATGTAGAAATCCTAGCTTGAATTATTCTTTATTCATTAAGGGTGATATGAATGCCATACACATGAGACATATAGACATAATTAAGCACTCTTCAAATTTGAATTTGATCCAGTAATTTGTCTAATCGAATGGTGCATATGCAATCTTTAAATCCTTTAAAAAATTGTATTGAAAAAAAAAGATCATAGCTTTATGGGATTCAACAATTAGGCATGGGCCACATATCATACCGATGCATTTTTCCACTTACAAAAACTAGGCCCCCCACCTTGGTGCAAAGATGTGATAGTTGTTGATCTACTTAAGAGAGGATGCAAGGATTTAAGTCAAACACATGAAAACATTCTGTGCTTTCATAGAGTGTGTAACTTTGAGATCTTTTATATTCAAAAGTGTGAAATGAATATGATCTGTTGATTTGAGTAAGAAGAAGTCACCTTTAATTATCAGCCAATGAAGGAATATTTTGAGTATTTTGTGTTTTTGCCAAGTGAGCACCTTTGTAGTTCTTGATTTTGCAAAAATGTGAAATGAACCTTAATGGTTGATCTGCATGAAGATGTGTGCATGATACCTTAGCTTGGTAAGACATTTTATAGTTTTGTGGGGCGAGCAACTTTGCCATGAATGATCATGTGAAAATGAAAAATCAAGAGGAACCATCAATCTTGATCAAGGTGAGCACTTGATAATCCTTTAAGAAATAAAGGATTTGACTTGAGGACTTTATGATTTCATGGGAATGGATAGCTAGGTGAGTTCTGACACATGAAAATGTGAAACCAATGAGAATGATGCCATTGAAATATTTGACCAATAGCATGATTTTACACACAAATATCTTCACAAAAAGGTGAGATGATGAAGCATATTCAAAGGGACCCCAAAATTAGCTAAGGGAAAATGCTTAGTAGAGAGAACATAGGGTGGGCCCTCGACCAACCATTCAACCAATAGTGCACTTTCAAATAGTAGGAAGATTTGACATGAAGGAGCTTGCAAAAATGCACAATGCAAACATGTGTATGAAGATGAAACATAGCTAAGATTTACCAAAAAAAATTAAGGCATGTTCATAACAAAGAAATATCTATTGAATATGAGGCTCTATTATTAGGGGTAGCTACTTCTAAGGAGAAGGGGATATAGAAGTTGAAGTTTGGAGATGTTGAGCTAATTGTAAAATAGATAAGTAATATATTCACCATTAAGAATGAAAGATTGAGACATTATGGAAATATAGTTTGGGATGAAATTGAATACTTTGATACATTTCCTATAGAAGAGGTGCCTAAAGATCAAAATTCAAGAGTTGAATCTTTATCAATCTTTGTGTCTTTTCTACTTTGACACCCTAATTTTGAGGACTCCTATAGAATGTAAATGATATATAGATCCAATGTTTCAAATAATGTTGATTTTTGACAAGGCTTTGGGAATGATGTGGAGATTCAAGCCTTCTTGGAAAATAAAAAATTATTTTCTAAATCATATTTTGAAGGAAGAAAATTTGAATGCAAATAATTATACCCCAATGATGGTTAGGAGTTAGGAGAAAAAATTATTCAGCTCAAAGCGAATAAAATACCCAAAGGCCTAGTCTCTTTTGAGGATTAATTTTATAGGCACAATAGGGGTGTTAAAAACAAAATAGATTAAGTTGTTCATAGCACTAGAGAATATGAAATAATTAACATTGGGAGTCTAGATGATCCCAGGTTAGTTTGAATTGGTAAGTGTTGTACATCAAAAGAGAGAAGTAAATAGATCAAATTTCTAGTCAACTATAGATGTTTTTGTATTGTGTTATGATGATTTGTCGAATTTCATGGATGGTTAGTTGCAACGCCATATTCTATTCAAGCCCAGGATGTCTCCTTTTAGGTAGAAGTAGATAAATTATAATGCTAACATTATTGATGCAATCTTCAGAGAGGTAGATAATATTTTGAAAGAAAAAGGCATCTACCCTATTCACCACTCCACTTGGTTAACTATCATAGTTCTTATTAAGAAGAAGAATGGAGAGACCAAAATTTGTGTAGATTTAAAGAATCTAAACCAATCTCCCTTGAAGGATAACTACCCATTGCCTATCATGGACCACGTACTCTTGTAGGGACATAAATGATGTCTATGCTTGATGATTTATTAGGCCTTAACTAAATAAGTATGATAAATGAAGATCAAAACAAGAATATTTTAATAATGCCATGGGGAACCTTTCCCTATAATCAAATGCCTTTTGGTTTAATAAATGCAAGGTTACATTCTGAAGGGATATAGATTTTTCATTTGGAGATATTAGGAACAAAATCATAGTCATCTAATTGGATGAACTAGCTATGTTCTCAAAGAGGAGATAAACTCACTCTAGAGATCCATAAATAATCTTGTAGAGACGTAAAGAACACGATATTTCCCTAAAACCAAAGAAGTATGTTTTTGGTGTTATTGAGGGAAATATTTTGGGACACCATCTCTAAAGAATGAATCAAAATCAATCCAGAATGAGTAAAGGTAAGACAATAGTTAAGTATTCCTTCAAATAGGATAGAAGTCAATTAATTCTTTAGAAAAGTCAAATTTATGAGAAAATCTATCCCAAAATTTTCTAAAATCACCAAACACATTGTAGACATGATGAAAGAAAATAAAGGCTTCAAGTGGAATGAGCTAGGTAAGTTGACATTTAAATATATATAATAATCTATTGTCCATGCCCTTGTTTTGGTACATCCAAATTTCAATAGGTATTTTCAAGCATATTGTTGGAAGGTTAAGCCATGTCGTGAATCCTCCGGGTGTAGTGTTGAACAACCAAGGGGACAAAGGCACCGACCTTTCAAAAATGCCCCCAACATAACTGAGGGATTTGAAATATTAACCTAAGCTCTAATACCACTTGTCTTAATATTTTATGCTACCATTCTTCCAATTTTTCCTTTACTTACACATCCGGTCTTACTCAATAAAACTTCATAACCTTTATTGCACATCTGATTAACACTCAATAAACTATCTCAAACCTTCAACATAATAAATATCATTAATTTATGCTTACCATCAATCGAGCTACATCCTATTCCACAAATAGGTCCAACTTCCTCTCTTGAAAACTTCACTGTCTCTCCATCATACTTCTTAAGATTAATGAACTTTTTCTTATTACCAGTCATATGATTTGACCATTCGAAGTCGATGATCCAAGATCTTGATTCCACATTAGCATGCAGTGTAGTCTTCTCTCTTGCTAACTTCTTGTCTTCTGATATTTCAAACATATCCTTATTCTTCTCCTTGATAACAAAAAATGGAGATTTTTCATTTGAGTCATCACCATCTTAATCCTTAGATTAATGTGTCTCCATGGAACATCAACTCCTTTTCCCATTATCTCTATCATTTGTCCTTTTCTTAAAGCCATGTCTTCTATATCTACTTTTCTTTTCATCATCATCGAATCTTTTGTAATCTTCCATCTTTGTAATTTCTTAGGCACATAATTTTTCAAAGAGTTTATCAATTGTATACTTATCCAAATCACTATATTCTTCAATCACACACTTCTTAGGTTTGTAGGGTTTAGGTAGTGTCAACAAGATCTTTCTTATAACAACACCTTCTTCTAATTTTCAGCAACAACTCTAATATCATCTACAATATCATTCAACATATACATGTAGTTCTCAACACCTTCATCATCAACCATCCTTAAATACTCATATTTCTATTTTAGATTCATTAAACTAGCTTGCTTTGTCTTGGGATCACCTTCATATGATTTAGGTTCCACCAGTGAAAGAAAATAATAGTTTTCTTGCTCATTTGCTTTTGCAACTCTTCTCCTTGTCCGAACTCGTTTGATTTTATGTCCAATTATCTAATCTTTTAATTGATTTTTTGTACATATTTGGTTGGGGTTTTAGTAACTTTCTCATTCTCTTCTTCTTCTTCTTCTTCTTCTTCTTCTTCTTCATTTGTCTCTTTCTCTCTACTATCTTCTAGACCAGTCTTCTCTTCTGCAACAACCAGAATAATCTTAAAATCAATCTCTTGTATGAGTTCAGGGGCAATTTGATCCCATTCTTCACATACTTTCACATTTATACTTTCCACTATCTTGTTTAGTCTCTTGTTGCAACACCACTAAGCCTTGTTATTTGTAGCATATCCCATAAATATTTCTTCATCACCTCTAATACCAATTTTTGAACCCATGACAATACCAAGTGGGAGCTGAATCAATTTGGATCTTTAGAACAAATTAATTACAAACAACATTTAACCATTCTACAACAATACTGAAAGACACATTAACCATAAACATATGAACACCAAATTTATGTGGAAAACCTAAATAGGGAAAAACCACGGTGAGAATCAAACTCACAATATGAATAAAATGATTACAATGTTTTAGGCTTATTTCCAAGGAGCAACATGCACCATATGGACTTGCAAGACTAAGGCACACTACCTTAGGTAAAGATGCATGGACCTTCACTACTGAGGCACACTGCTTTAGGGTAAGATACAAAGATCTACCGAAGGACCCACTATCAATCAACAACAAAGAAAATAGTAAAACTAAAATGAGAAGAATCTCCTGATCATGAAATTATCCTTGACCATCTATATCAAGAGACTAGCAAAATGTAAAATATCTCTGGCAATTATCATTGTCTCAAAACACTGTCATAGAATATATCGCCTTCAAAGCTCTTCACAAACTAACTTGGTCTCATCTACAATCTCAAATATGCTTGCACATCATTTGATTTTCTTCTCATAAATTCACACACAATCCCATACATAATCTACACATTCAAACTCCTTAAATATAAGATAGATCATCAAAAACTTAATTAAGGGTCGATCAAAATATAAAAAAAACATTATTGCACAAAATAAGCCACCGAAGCAAAAATACTCAAGGTGGTCCACTCTAGGAGAAACAGGGGACCCAAATACATCATGGCGTATCCTTCCAAGATGAATCAAATGATCTGCACATGCTAGCATATCTTCCAAATTCAACACCAAATGTTATGTGTAGAAATGTAGTAGAACTCATCAATCAATCGACCAAAAGACATCTTCTAATGCATGTTATTCCACGTAGATCTACACACACCATGGTGAGACCTATAACAATATTCTAGCTCATTCTTCAATGCATATCTAGACCAAAAGCATGATCCAAACAAAGATAATCCAACTAGACATACCAAACCACAACACAACTAAATATATGAAACACAAATCAACGTAACTCATTTGTAGAACAGAAACAACACCAAACAAACATACTAAAATACTACACAAACCACATAATCATGTCCATTACACTGCAACATAAACTTCAACTTATGTGAATGCCACCAAAGACTTCCTCAACCAATCTAATAAACACCCTTATTGTCAAAGAACAGTAACAACTAACTTCTGCAATCCACAAACCAGAAAACCAATTGATGTCAGACTTAAAAAACTCTTTCTTGCATATTGCCACAACCAATACCAAAATGTCAAGCTTAGCTACAATACCAAACACAAGAGAAATTAGGAACATATCCGGACCACAATCCATTCAGACAATGAAGTTTGACATCAATGACAACCATACAAACTCATATTTCCAACATTTTTATTATCTATTGTTATGTCTCAAAACATACCATGTTATCCATCTTGTTACTAATCAATGTGTAGAACATAGAATTTCCCATCAATTTTGTGAGTGTCCCACTCAAAAAGCATGAACTAAACCATTCTCACATTGATAAGAATGTCTTTTTAATTGAAAGGATAGTCAAGGTTTTATAGTATACATTCCCATTTTGTAGTTTATGTTCCTGACCTTGTAATAAAAATCATGCTCACTCAACAAGAGATTAGCTACAATAAGAGAGGAAATTGGGTAGCAAAAGTGTAGGAGTATGACCTTGAGATCAAGCCTACAAAGTACAAGATGAGAATCTAGTAGTGTTGTTTGTAAGTTAGCAAGATGAATGGTTCTCAAATGTTTCTCATATCTCAAATATGCAAATCCCATTCACACATCTCTCCAAGAGAGAAAAGAAACCTAAATTTGAAGGCATCTAAGTATGGTATTTGGAATGGCATGATGTACAAAAGAGATTTAGATGGAACCTTTCTAAGATGTGTGGGCAAAGACCAACAACTAAATATATTGGAAGCCTTTCATAATGAAGCATATGGTGGACACTTTTACTCAACCATCACTACTTTCAAAATGTTCATGCAATGCTATTATTGGATATGTATGCTCAAATATTCCTATCATTGGGTTGCTAGATATAGAAAATGTAAATAATTTGTTAGAAGCACAACCTCAAGTGCTAGTAATAATCATATAGTTATAGTGATAAACTACTTCACAAAGTGGGTTGAGGCCATGCAAGTGAAGCATACAACATTTGAAGTGGTCTATAAATTCATTACAGAGAACATTCTAGTGTGTTTTAAGTACCTCAAAATTTGGTAACAGACAATGCTTCTAGTTTATCATCTTCTAAAATTTTCCTTTTATATTACGAGCATGAGAAGACACTAGCTCATTTATCTAGAACTATTATCATCAAGGAAATGGGCAGGCTATATCTGGCAATAAATAATTGGTGTCCATTATGAAGAAGATAATAGATGAAAACTAGAGAAATCGGCTCAAGAAATTATATGAAGCTTTGTGGGTAAATATGATTACTCCAAAAAGATTCAAAGGTGTTGGAGCTATCAAACTTTTTCTTCTGAGGATGCCTTTCTTATGCTTCAGGGTCTTGGGGTTTTGGGATTTTTTAAGGGTTTTAGAAATTTGCTAATGTTACCTTCGTATACCCTAGGCTCTATTATATTTTGCAGTTGACTGTTAATAGCCGGTGTCAAATTTTTTAAGTTGTTGCCTGAAGGGTTCTTGGTCATAAGATAACCAGCCCTGCATGTTTGGATTCCTTATCGAGCCTATCACCTTATTAGATTTATCTTAGAGCTTTATATTTTGCCCCGGACGCCTAGGTCTCAAAATTAAAAATGCCCTAGTATATCCTGTGGCCACGACCCCTTCTACCTTGTCTTTAAGTCTCCACATGCATGGAAAATTCACTTAAGTACTAGCTCAAATATCTTTGGCCGCATAGGATAGCGGGGTTCAACATTTGGATTTTGAGAAACCTTATCCCACATCAGTCACCTGCCATAATTTCATGTCACATGGGATAGAGGGAAGTGTTACTACTAATGGATATCCTATTAGCGACAATCAAGAAGGAAGACTAAGAGGGGGGGGGGTGAATTAGTCTTCACCAGATACATAAAATTAAAATCCAAAACATAAACTAATAAACTATAGTAATAAATAGATAAGAAAAATAACAACACAACACACAACACCAAGATTTTTGACGTGGAAAACCCAGTCAAGGGAAAAACCACGGTGGGAACCTACCCATAGTAAGATGATACTCTATAGTAGTATGTGAAAATATTACAATGGGGAATGCACATGTGTTCAAGCACACTGCCCAGAGATCATTGCTCAAAAGATATTTTCACGGAAGGCTACAACCCTCGGGGAAGTCTCACTGACTTATAATATGAATCGGACTACAATTCAAAAGGAATGAACTATGATGATAACATCTACAAATGCCTAATGATAGTTCTGGTTAATGACAGATGTCTGCTCTACAACAACAATCTCACTTCAAACTCAACACCAAAGAATAAATCACTTGTTCGCACATAAACCTCTCTCTGATAATTAAGACACTATATCGACAAACAAATCACGTAAGCATCTCACCTATATATACAAATCATCAACCTTGATAACAAGGTCGGTTAAACCCTCAACCCTCAACTCATAATTTCAAATATTATATTACATGATACAAAGACCAACCACTAGACCAATATAATGTTTTACATTACATAGAATGGACCTAATTCGAATTACCAAATGTTCACATCCATTGGAAATCATGCCAAGATCAACCGCAACATGCTACACCACCAGAAATATCACATAACACAAAAATCATCATCGGTTGATGAAAACCACCAAAAACTCACACAACGATCAATGCAGATTGCCAAAAAAAAAAGGACATGAATAGGAAACACTAGTAAAAACATTGGAATAATCATCAATAGATGCACCAACGCCACTTATCAAATCTTCATCGATCAACATTAGAAAGCTCAAGAACACAACCAATCAGCAACTGCCATGAAGAAAGATAACTTGCAGAGCACTAAATCATGAACTATCTTAAATGAAGATGCAAAAGATCATCCCAAACAATATCCCAAAGCCTCAGCACAAGATCTGATCACGCTGGAATATACCAGAGGAAATACCAGATTCTTCAAAATAGTGATCAATAAAACCAAATTATAAAACTGGATTAGAAGATCCTCCCAAACTCACCAGAATAAATCATAGTAATATGTTGACATCAATGACAACAACATATCCTAGCAACAACAATGACAACAACCAAATCCAACAGTCTCCCAAAAATCTAACAATCTCCCCCTTTGGCATTGATGGCAACATATGAATGTGAAAAATAGTGAATGCAAAGAAAAAAGGTATCACCAACCAACTGCCCCTAAGATCAAGATAGCTAATGCAAATTTTCACATGATCTTGTTTGGAATCCAAGAACACTGAGAGGGGGGGGGGGGGGGGTGAATCAGTGTTCTCCCAATATGATTAATTTTAACCTTATTAGCACAACAACTTAGTAATCGGTATGCATAAAATAAAATAACAAGTAATAATGCAACCATAAAGATCAACACCATAACATAGAGATTTATACATGGAAAACCTCAAAGAAGAAAAACCATAGTGGGATTAGAGACCCACAAAATCTATCCACTGATCAGATGAATAAATATTGCATATAAGGGGCCTTCACATGTAGGAAGGCACACTTCCTAGAGTGCACTACTCATCACAAAAGGAGCCTCACTGACTATAATAAATCTTCAGACTACAGTCGGAAAGAAGATTGAACTGCAAGAATAGAATCTCCTATGCCTAAGTATAGTTCTAGTTAAGCTTAATACTAGAGGTCTTAAACCTCTTACACAAACCCAATTCGATCATCTATGATCGACCAAATCCTCTACATATGATTACAACTTTATTCGCACACAGATAATCTCATAACCATCCATGACCATGATCTATAAAGAGATCTTACATCATATTTATACAATCCCTAGACCTAAACAATTAGGTTGGCCACCTAAAAGATAATACAATAAATCCATTACATAAACCCACAAACCAATGATAACCCAAGTCGACCTAAGACCGAAACAACATTATCCAAACAATAAATCCAACAGGTAATGCATCGGGAGCATCCACCAACATGTTACACAAATCAGTCCATAACCTAGGAGAATAACACAGAATAGCACCGGACCCAAATTTGGTTGCTATAAGACAAATGCAACACCACCAATCAACTAGAACATGAACATGATAACCGTCAACATCCTAAGAACCTTCTAGAAGTTGTACCAACACCACTTATCAAATCCATCAAAATATCTTCAACAAATCTCTGCCTATAAAACCCTTACTGGTAACCAAAAGACTTACTAGAACATATGATAGCTTCCAGATCACCAAATCCCAAACCAACTGAATGTGACACGCACATGAGTGACCAAACCAAACCAATTCCACCAAACAAAATATACTAGAGACTAACAGAGATGATCTCCAAATCAACATCACAATCCAACCACTCTACTGGAACCCAATAGACAACTAAACAAGCTAGTATTGACATTAATGACAAACATCAATGCAACACATAATCAATTCCTCTAAATTTCCCACAATCTCTCCCTTTGGCATTGATGGCAACACTAGATGTGAAAAACATCCAAGTGCCAAGAAATGCCAAGCAAGTCTCCCCCAAATGGAAGACACCCAACAAATGGTATATCAACGAAGTTATGAACCAATTATCCATCCATAAACTTGAACAACCCCCCCCCCCTTTGACTGATATCTCTATTAAGCTCTATTTTTCACATGTATATCTCTCCCCCTTTGACATCAATGCTAAAATTCTGACATAAACATCAAAGAAAAACCATAAATCCTCTGAACCACATAACTGACTACTCCCCTTGAGTAGTAGCACCATCGCATCAATCTGAAATGAATGATAACTCTGATAATGAATATCGGATGAATGCCAATCAGCATCACTTAAGTGTCTACCAGAGGGGTAGAGACCCTCGATCTATCTCTAAAGTACTCAAATGATTCCCTAGGAAAAGGTTTAGTGAAGATGTCTATAATTTTCTCTTTAGTGTTCACATAAACCAATCTGACTTCATTTGCTTCTACCTTTTCCTTCAAAAAATTATTCTTGATTGATATGTGCTTTGTCTTAAAATGAAATACCAGATTCTTTGATATGTCAATAGTAGCAGAGTCATCATAGTGAATAACTACCGGTTCATCACAATCTACCCTTATATCTTTCAACATTTGGTTCATCCATATAACTTGTGTACAACTAGTAGAAGCAACAACATACTTAGATTCAATAGTAGATAAATAAGTACATGATTGTTTCTTGTTGATCCATGAAATAGGTTTCTTTCCAAGAAAGAAAACTCCACCGGATGCGCTTTTCCTATCATTTATATCTCTAGCCCAATATGCATCTGTATATGCACATCGTGTAAGGTCATCATCTTTAGGCTACCATAAACCATACTCAATTATTCCTTGTAAATATATGAAAATCCTAGCTACCAAAGAAAAAGTTTCATTATAATCAATTCCTTCCTTCTGAGAATATCCTTGTCCATCTTCATTCAATTTATTCCTAAAAACCTATTTAGTTCCAATAACATTCTTATTTTTAGGTTAGAGAATGAAAGTCCATGTGTTTTTCTTTTCTATCTAATCCATTTCCTCTTCCATAGCTTTCATCCAACATTCATCCTCACATGCATCAACTACTGATGCCAGTTCAATCTGAGAAATTAAGCATACCTCTTCAGCTGTCAACCTTCCCCTTGTCATCACTCCTTTGCTCTTGCCTCCAATGATTTGATCTTCTAAATGATTCAACCTTACATACCTGGGAGTCTTCTGAATTTCTGTTTCTCTTCTCTAATCTTCAGTTACTATTGAATTTTCTGATATTGCAGAGGTAACTAGTTGTAGCGTCCTAAAATTGTGACACTTGCAATTTCGACTGCATTTCGGTCTTCACGATGGCGACGCAACACGCAACCTGAATGGAGACCCCGAAACCTGATTATGACACTGAAAACTGCATTTTCTTGCACCCTGGCCTGAACCTCCTTTGCACCCTGCTGTCCTGGGAGGTGAGACCAGAGCGCCCAGCGCCCTGGTCCTTCAGGACCAGGGCACCCAGTGCCCTAGTCCCCCAGGACCATAGCGCCCAGCGCCCTGATCCCTGGGTCCTATTTTGGGCCCGGTCTCTTTTGGACTTCGGGTCTTTATGTTTGTAAATTGGAAAATTATCTTTCCTGGTCGGCCTAAGGTCGGGAAAATCAGTCTATCAGCCCTAAATGACAAGTATATAAACTACATTTTCCTCTCTCATTTGGAGAGATAGATACATGACGGAAAAAGCGTGGAAACTATACTCAAGCATTCAAGCATTCAAGCATTCCTTCAAGCAATTGATCATTTCAAGTCTCCATTCAAGGCTAAGTGTTGCATTCAAGACAAGGATTCAACCATTGAAGAGGAGATCACTTACAACATACTACTACAACATACAACATACAACATCTATACCTTCGCACATAAGGATACAAACATCCTTACAACAAGGTATTAGTACTTGTTTTACATTACAGACATTTACATTTACAGCATTGCTCATTTCTTGGTTAATTCCAAAACTGGGGTTTGACTTAAAGGTAAACCCCTAATCCCTAACCCCCCAATCGTCTTCGCTTTTCTGTGTGTAGGTTGCAGGTACGCAGCTGAAATTGAAGATCTGGAATCCTTGTGCAAAGACGAATAGATCCCCCTTCGTTTCACGGATTTTTCGGAGGACCGTGGCGCTCGGGCGCCATCGTCTCGGCAACTTTCACTCAAATTTGCAGGACAGCACTGTATCGACATTTTACTGTTGATTCTAGGTCCGCAGCTTCATACTGTATTCCTATCTCAGTTTATAAGCGAATCTTTCTCACTTTCTATGCATTCCTAGCTTAATTCTTCTATGCACATTCTTTACAAAAGAGGGTAGCCTTGCTGTCATAACCCTTGAAACTCATATAGAATCCAATCTTGCATTGCATGGGATTGGATCTTGTGGGTTTCAACCCCTCTTTTGAATGTAAAGTCTCTCCCCTAAGTGAAAACCATCAACCCTAGTGAACCTCCCTTCTCTCTCCTTGGAGTTGGAAGAGGGGAGAGCAACTAGGGTTCGATCGCGATTTTCCGCTTTACATTTTGGTGAACCCGATGTGAACATCCTTTCTGATTATTCATAATTAGATCTAAAAATTGGATTCCTTGATTACATTTCCATGTTTGATCTTTTACAAAATTTTAGAGGTTAATTGCATAAAAAACCTAAATTTTCTTTTTAGTAATTAAGCTTGTGAAATGTCTAAATGTTAATGCTTGTTTCAGATCTACCCTTCTATTACAAATTATCAATTCATATTTGTGCTTTAATTGAAAATTAAGTGGTTAAGAGTTAAAACCCTAATTTTTAAAACCCTCTTGATTCAACCTTTGTCCGACAATTTCACTAATCAAAACATTTCCAAATCAGCTGTAACTTTGGATTCCGCAATAAAATCACAATATCTTTCATCCCTGAAAATTTGGAAAAAAGTTGCGAGGACCGTGTGCACTCCGAGCGCCATCGTCCTCGACATTTTTTTCAAAATTTTGGGAGCTAGATCTTACTGTATTTTCCTGCTAAAATCCAGAATTTTGGCTGATTTTATCAAATCTAACACTTTCAAAATTACAGTCAAAGTTGGTCTTGTGATTGCTTGGATTAAGGCTTCTAAACATTCAAAAATCATCGAAATTGAAATTTTGTGTCAAAATTGTGTTCTTACTGTCCTAAATCTGAAAAGTGTGTTTGCATTCATTAAAAATTTCAGTGCTTTATTCAAATTCTTACAATTTGTGACTTTTGAAATTAAGTGCTTAATTACAACAACTTTAATTTCCGCTTTCAAAATTGAATTTTGCGTGAAATTGAGTCAATTTTTAAATTTCAAAATTTGCATTGCTCTTGACATTCCCTCTAAAATCATAAAATTCAAAATTTCAGTTTCCCTCTCTTTTTCAAAATTCAAATTTTTGCATTTTTCGACAATCTGGGTAGGGTTCAATTTTGAGATTGCAACTTTAATTTGGCCTATCTACAGATCGTAAAATCACTCAATTTTTTCAGATTAGCTCTAAAATCATCATAACTTTCATCCCTGCAAATTTCAAAAAAAGTTGTCGGGACCGTGTGCACTCCGAAGCGCCACGGTCCCTGACATTTTTTCTGAAATTTCGAGAGATTGTCCTGATTGTATTTAACAGCTTAAATCCAGAAGATTGGCTGATTTTACTGAAAATTGCTACCTCTAAATTCAAAATTTTCTCTCCCTCTCTAGTGCATGAGTTTTACAACAATAAGCCCTACTTACACTATTCCCGTTAGACGAAGTCGTAGAATTAAGTCTTTCCGAGGTTTAACTACTGAGGAGATGGAACCTAATTTGAATAGCCTTTTTAACGAGGACATGGGTAATTCCTCTAATCCTCCTAATGATGAAGAAGCTCTCCATGAGGTTTCTGAAGAACAACTTTCAAAATTGGATAACCAATTTGACGATTTCGACAATGGATGTCTCAAGAATACCCTGACAGTCAAGCTCTTCCTTTAATTGAGGGTCTAAAACGTATGCTTCAAAGTGATAAGAATGGAATTGATATTTTGCGTGGTATTGCACACATTGTGGATTCGAATGTGATGCCTATGAAGAATTGTGCTGAAAATTTGGGTTATACACAACCTCCTACTCAAGTCAATCATTCTATTCCTTTGATGACTTCTATTGCTAGCATACCTACCTTTACATCAAACATAATGGATACTTCTACACAAGACATTCCTCCTGTGATCACCAGTCATGGGGGCAATCCTTCTTCTTCAATTAACCCTCTTCCTTCATTTAATCCGATTTCTTCATTCACTCCTTCAATGAGTGTCCCTATTATATCTCCACAAATGAACATGACGCAAGGGGGCAATTCATTCAATCATTCCATTCCTCCTTGTAGTGTTCCTCCTGTCCAATCATCTCCTATGACTAATTATCATAGGGTCCCACCACCTTACTCTTTACCTTCTTTCAATAACATAACACCTCCATCTCAATCTAACACATCTAATATGAACTCTTCGACTGAAGTGACCATTAACAATCTTGCACAAACTGTCTCTTCTTTACAGCAACAAATTGCCTCTATGAATCAATCTAAGTTTAGTGTGCCCACATTTGATGTTGCGAGCCCACTTTCTCTTGACATTGTTCGAGCTATCCCTCCTAAACATGTTGAAATTCCACATTTGGAGCTTTATAATGGTAAGGGTGATCCTCTAACACATGTTAAGACCTTTCAAACAATATGTACTGATTTTGCTTATGACCAAAGGTTGCTTGCAAAATTGTTTACTAGAACATTAAGAGACAAAGCCTTACAATGGTATTGCTCGTTGCCTTCCTATTCTATTACTTCTTTCGAACAACTTGCAAATGCTTTCATTCAACAATTTCAAAACAATATAAGTCCTAAAGTTACTTTGATTGATTTAATGTATTGTAAACAAGGTGTTAAAGAAAAAGTGATTGATTTTATTGGTAGATATAAGCATTTGTATGCTCAAATTTCTTTTCCAGTGCCTGACAATGATATTCAAAGAATCTTTATTTCTAATTTACAAAAAGATATTCGAGACAAACTTCTATTTTCTGAGTTTACTTCTTTCCAACAGTTGTGTGCAACTCTTCACAATTATCAACTGACTGTGAGTCAAATGGAACAATCACATCCTATGGCTCCGAGTGATAAGGGTGATAGCAGTCAACAACCATTTGGGAAGTTTAAACTGAACAGAGATTCCATCAAATTCAATGAAAACATCATCAACAACAATGTGAATGCAGCATCAGGTGTGCCTCCTATTTCTAAATTTTTCAAGAAAGAAAGAAAGTATACTCCTTTGAATGAATCATTGCATAGTATTATGAATAAGTTATTGGAACAAAATGTGCTTACTCTTCCTCCTATAAGACAAATTGATCCTGCAAAGATTACTTCACCTTATTTTGATAACAAAGCTTTTTGTCAATTTCATCGTCAGCCTGGGCATGATACTGAAAAATGTTTTTCTTTAAAGGGTAAAATTCAAGATTTGATTGATAATAATACTATTTCTGTTTCTGGAGTGAATGATAAAGGCAACACATCTGTAGTTCCTCCTAATCAAAATCTTCAGATTTTCACTAATCCATTACCTTCTCATACCTCTAATGCGATTGAGACTAATGATTCCTCTTTTTCATCTGATGGTCTTGTGTCTATGACTCCGAATGTGATTAACTTTGTAGAGCAGCAAGAAAACCCTAAAGAACCTTCCATCACATTTGATTCCAGTGAAACCATTAGGGAACCTGATGGTCCTTTATATATAGTTGCAAAAATCAAGAATACACCTTGTCGTGGAGTGCTTATTGATCCTTCATGCATCGTTAATGTTATTACTGAAGAATTTCTTTTTACTTTGCAATTGAATCAAGTGATATATGACAAAACAGATGTGATTGTGAAACTATTTGATGCATTTTCTTCTCCTGCAATTGGTTCTATTACATTGCCTATTGAGGTCCATAACAAATCCCTTGATGTGAACTTTGCTATTATTCCATCTTCCGAACAATTTCGTGTGAAGCTTGGCTATCCTTGGCTATCTTCCATGAAAGCTATTGCTTCTCCTATTCATAAGTGTTTGAAATTTCCCCATAATGGTGAAGTTGTTACTGTCAATCATAGTCTCTTTAAACCAGCTGAAAGAACTTCTAGCGTTCCTATTGATTACTTTTGGCCTAAACAATTCCAATCTCTTCCTCCCCAAAGTGATCATCTTTTCAAATCTTATCAAAAGTGGAAAATAGATATGATCCTATCTCTAAGTGAACCTAGAACACCCAAACTTGACATTCCTATCATTCTTGAGAAGGAAGTTCTTCCTTTGAAAGATAAAACTAATGTCTTTCCTCAAGAAGATTCCCAACCCATCCCTATGGATGTGACTGTGTCTATATCTAATAAACTTCCTAAAAGTAGACCTATACCTCCTCGTCATGATGGACTTGGTCTCCTTCCTAAACCAAATATTCGTCCCTTGTATGGAGCAGTCCCTCCTCCTTCTTTTTATAGAGAGAAGAGACCTTCTTCTTCTCCTATTGTTCAACCTAAGAGACCACAACCTAAACACCCAAGTGATAAGGATGAGAACATTCCTCCTCCTCAATCTTCTTCACTTCCTACTAAGACTAGACGAAATCGTTCTGCACGTGAATGCCGACGAAAGCGTCGTCTTAGAGCTCAAGCAGCTGCTTCTCAAACTTTGCAATCTCCAAAAACACCTTCAACAAGCATTATTCCATTTTCTCCTCAGCCGGAAATTGAGCCAAAATCTCCTAAACATAAGATGCATGATGGTCTTGATCCTATGCGAGTTAAAGATCCTATTTTTATAAATCTTGATGATGATATACATGAAAATGTTATTCATGATGAAAATGTTACTCCTCTTGCTTCTGATAGTGAATATGAACTTGTTGATATTGATAACCATTTATCTAATGAATTTTCTAAAGCACTTATCCTAGCTCCTAGACAAGAACAACGTGGCTTGGAACATGAACATAGCCTTTGTTTGGATCTTGTGATAGCTCCATCTGCTGTGTTGAATGTTCCTCCTCTAGCGTGTTCCCTGCCTTCCCGAAACATTGATCAGCAAGATCGGGGGGTAGATGATGTGCTAGACTAGTTACATTAGCATAGCAGATTCTCTCTTCCTCTCTTGTGTTACTTCTTCTATCTGTTATTCTCATTCTTCTATTTGTTGTCCTTAGTGTTGTCTACTTGAGGACGATGCAAAGCATTGAGATCTCTTTTGGTCTCTCTCATGTTGACTCAAAAGACACATGTGTTCCCTTCTTCTAGGTGACCTTCCTTGATTGGGGAATGAAGAACAATTATGCATACATACATATGATATATATACATGAATTATCATACAGCATACTGACCCCGAGGAAAGTGAAGTCACCTCGTGCTTTGTGTTTTGTGTCTATTATCCTTGGGCCTATCTCACACTTGGGGGCTAAATCCTTGTGATAACGTGCTCCTTTCCCTTTTTCATTTTCTTATATGTATCACTACCTTAAAGCAATCACCCCCGGTGAGGCGTGTGCGATCGCTTTAACATAGGGGGGCATACATCCCGTTCATATCTTTTCAAGATACTTGAGAATTTCTTGGCAAATTTAGCCTTGCCTTGAAAATTTTTGATATCTTTCTTGCATGACTCATAGTGAGGGAACCTTACTACTGACAGTCATGGTTCTCCCTCATGATCTTCCCTTTTACTTTGTCAATCGAAGTCGTAAGATCCTTAGTCCACTGGGGGCTTGGTGTATCTTGCCTCCTTGACGTGGTGAAAGTCTTTCAATGTTGTTTCCTTGTACTTTACCGGAAGTATGAGCATACATACTCCCGCTAAAGTGGGGGCTAAATGTAGCATCCTAAAATTGCGACACTTGCAATTTCGACTGCATTTCAGTCTTCACGATGGCGACGCAACACGCAACCTGAATGAAGACCCCAAAACCTGATTATGACACTGAAAACTGCATTTTCTTGCACCCTGGCCTGAACCTCCTTTGCACCCTGCTGTCCCGGGAGGTGGGACCAGAGCGCCCAGCACCCTGGTCCTTCAGGACCAGGGCACCCAGCGCCCTGGTCCCCCAGGACCATGGCGCCCAGCGCCCTGGTCCCTGGGTCCTATTTTGGGCCCGGTCTCTTTCGGACTTCGGGTCTTTATGTTTGCAAATTGGAAAATTATCTTTCCTGGTTGGCCTAAGGTCGGGAAAATCAGTCTATCAGCCCTAAATGACAAGTATATAAACTACATTTTCCTCTCTCATTTGGAGAGATAGATACATGATGGAAAAAGCGTGGAAACTATACTCAAGCATTCAAGCATTCAAGCATTCCTTCAAGCAATTGATCATTTCAAGTCTCCATTCAAGGCTAAGTGTTGCATTCAAGACAAGGATTCAACCATTGAAGAGGAGATCACTTACAACATACAACATACAACATCTATACCTTCGCACATAAGGATACAAACATCCTTACAACAAGGTATTAGTACTTGTTTTACATTACAGACATTTACATTTACAACATTGCTCATTTCTTGGTTAATTCCAAAACCGGGGTTTGACCTAAAGGCAAACCCCTAATCCCTAACCCCCCAATCGTCTTCACTTTTCTGTGTGTAGGTTGCAGGTACGCGGCTGAAATTGAAGATCTGGAATCCTTGTGCAGAGATGAATAGATCCCCCTTCATTTCACGGATTTTTCGGAGGACCGTGGCGCTCGGGCGCCATCGTCCTGGCAACTTTCGCTCAAATTTGCAGGATAGCGCCGTATCGACATTTTACTGCTAATTCCAAGTCCGCAGCTTCATACTGTATTCCTATCTCAGTTTATAAGCAAATCTTTCTCACTTTCTATGCATTCCTAGCTTAATTCTTCTATGCACATTCTTTACAAAAGAGGGTAGCCTTGCTGTCATAACCCTTGAAACTCATATAGAATCCAATCTTGCATTGTGTGGGATTGGATCTTGTGGGTTTCAACCCCTCTTTTGAATGTAAAGTCTCTCCCCTAAGTGAAAACCATCAACCCTAGTGAACCTCCCTTCTCTCTCCTTGGAGTTGGAAGAGGGGAGAGCAACTAGGGTTCGATCGCGATTTTCCGCTTTACACTAGTTAAACATTTTGTTCCCATGCAAGCATTACCTGATCAATTATGATCATTTCTAGTTCTAGTTCTCTTTCATAAGTTCCGATTTGACCTTTGAACTGCGCATCCACCTTGACATTAGTGCTCTCCACAATTATCTGTAATATTTTGTTATAACATCTATATGCTTTGCTTTCACTTGAATAACCAAGAAATATCCCTTCATCATATCTAGGATCAAACTTTCTAATGGAATCATCTCTTTTGATATAGCATTTACTACCAAAGATTTTGAAATAATAAGCTATAGGTGTATGACCAAACCATAACTCATAAGGTGTCATACTGGTAAACCAAACCAAATCCAAGATCCAACAAATCTTCATCGGATAACCTTCAAATTGACTTCTCCAATGTCTGAAACAGGCTTTCAGACCACTACCGGAGGCAATGCAAGATCTGTCATCAATTTGCCTTCCCCTAAGGCTAATGCCTTAGTTACTAGATGATTTTCCTCCAGTCGGTGCTTGAATACCATGTTCTGTCAGATGAGTAACTAGGGTATTTGCTTCTTCCAGTTGTCCTTTTGACTTCATAACCCACTTCTTCTCATTCTCCTCCCAAATATCATCAAATTTTTGCTTTCCCTTCTCATTTGATTTGTCATTTCCTGCCGGTACGTTCTTTCTTTTACAAAATTTAGCAATGTGTCCTACTTTGTTGCATGCATAACAAGTGACATTGTTCTTTTGAATTGCCTTGCTATATCCTTGATCATTTCTTGACCTATATTGAATAGCCATATGTCCAAACTTTCCACATGCATGACATTTTACATTCATTCTACAATATGTTGTCTTATGACCATACTTTTTGCAATTGAAACATTGGCCGGTAAATGAATTGTTGTTATGATTGACTCTATTTCTACATTGACTTGCCATATGACCAGACTTATTGCAAACAAAGAATATACCATTAAATTTATGTGCATTGGGTTGTCTTACCAATGACCTCTAATTCCGGTTGACTGGTGGATTTTCCTAATTGTTCTTCTAACTAGATGCATCATCATGATTTGTAGTACCAAAGCTTTCTCCATGCCCAAATCCAAGACCTCTAGTGTCTCCATTGTCCCTTTGATTTTTTAATAATTCATCAAGCTTTGCAGAATTGACTTTGAACTTGTCTTTCTACTCATTTGTAGCATCTAGATCACTTCTTAGGACTGTTATCATTCTTTCCAACTCTTGCTCATTGTTTTGAGATTGTACTAATTTAGTTCTCAATATATCAATCTCATTTGCCAACCTAATGCATTCTTCAGATCTGTCCTTCAGAGATTTGGCAAGATTTTCTTCATTCTTCTTTCGGTCTTCAATTTCCTTGGACATCCTCATGGTTAGAGCTTGCATTTCATTCTTCATGACACCATTTTCCTGACTCAACTTCTTGCATAGTTCCTTAAGAGCATTCTTTTCTTCATCATCCTAATTTTGTAATTGATCACAAAGTTCTTTCCTTTTGCTTCTTCAATGTTTCAACATCATAGTCTTCAAGTTCTTTCCTCAAACTCATCTCCATGGATTTCGGATTCATGATCTTCCTGAAGATGTTAGACTTATTCCGAGGTACCAATCTCTGATACCAATTGTTGGAATCCAAGAACACTTAGAGGGGGGGGGTGAATCAATGTTCTCCCGGTATGATTAATTTTAACTTTATTAGCACAACAACTTAGTAACCGATATGCATAAAATAAAATAACAACAACTAATAATGCAACCACAAAGATCAACACCATAACACGAAGATTTATATGTGGAAAACCTCAAAGAGGAAAAACCATAATGGGCTTGGAGACCCATAATTTATCTATCCACTGATCAGATGAATAAATATTACATATAATAGGCCTTCACATGTAGAAAGGCACACTGCCTAGAGTGCACTGCTCATCACAAAAGGAGCCTCACTAACTACAAGAAATTTTTGGACTACAATCTAGAAAGAAGATTGAACTGCAAGAATAGAATCTCCTATGCCTGAGTACAGTTCAGGTTAAGCTCAATACCAAAGGTCTTAAACCTCTTGCAAAAACCCAATTCGATCACCTATGACTGTCCAAATCCTCTACATATGATTACAACTTTATTTGCACATAGATAATATCATAACCATCCATGACCATGATCTACAAAGAGATCTTACATCATATTTATACAATCCTTGGACCTAAATAATTAGGTTAGCCACATAGAAGATAATACAATAAATCCATTACATAAACCTACAAACCTATGATAACCCAAGTCGGCCTAAGACAGAAACAACATTATCCAAATAATAAATCCAACTGATAATGCATCGGGAGCATCCACCAACATGTTACACAAACCGATCCATAACCTAAGAGAATAATACAAAATAGCACCAGACCTAAAATAGGTCACCATAAGCCAAATACAACACCACTGATAAACTAAAACATGAACATGATAACCACCAACATCTTGAGAACCTTCTAGAAGCCACACCAACACCACTTATCAAATCCATCAAAAGATCTTCAACAAAGGCTTACTAGAACATATGATAGCTTCCAGATCACCAAATCCTGAACCAACTGAATATGACACACGCATGAATGACCGAACTAAACCAATTCCACCAAACTGAATATACCAGAGACTCCCAGAGATGATCTCTAGATCAACATCACAATCCAACAACTCTACCAGAACTTGGTAGACAACCAAACAAGCTAGTGTTAACATCAATGACAAACATCAATGCAACACATAATCAATTCCTCTAAATTGCCAACAAATCTCTCTCCCCCTTTGGCAACAATGTTAAAGATCTCCAAAATAGAAAACCAAACTCTCTCCAAAAAGAGAAACATGAATCTCTCTCCTCCTGGGATACATTGTTGGCAATATGCAGAAATTGATTATGTGTTGTCATTGATGTCAACACTGGTCTGGTTGGTTACTGACCTATCCCGGTTGGTTGCCGATGAGCTAAAATAACCCCTAGATCTGGATGAATCATATCAAAATCAATACCTCTCCCTCGACCCCATGTCCGATCCTTCACCTCTACCTAGTCTTGGAGAGGGTAATCCTTTTGCTGCTATCAGCTCTCCTCTTCCTATATCCCAACCAATCCACCTTGCATCTTTTCCTGCTGAAGAAAGTACTCCTCCTACCCTGCCTATCATGGGAAGTGGTCTCCCAACCCTTCCAACCTATGCAAAAGGTCCTCCATGGAATCTCACCCAACCTCCCCTCCGTCCTTGTCTCCCTTCTCTCCCATCTCCACTCTCATCTCCCCCATCTCCCTCGACCTCTTGTGCAACTCTCTGCTCTCATTTGCATCACTTTCATCGACCAACAGGATGATCTGATCCATCCTCATCTCCTGAGATGGGAGGAGGGTCTGTTGGATCAATAATGTGAGGAAAAGGGTGTGCAAGCATATACTGTGCATAATATGTTGTAATCCTAAAATCCAAAATGTGTAATCTTAAATCATAAGCTACAATCAAAACAACCTAAAACTTTGCATGTACTATCTCAAAAGATAAAGAAGGGCCCCAATCTCACTTGTCCTTGTATCGCCATGCATACATGGCAACACCAAAAGGCATGTGTTGAATAATCCCAAACTGTCTCAAAATGCAACGAAACAACTATCACTCAATAATATACGGAGTATGCCCAATCAAATACCTACTTTACAAAATCAATGGAAAATTCTGAGCATCCTCCATCAAAGGCTCACAATCAATATATATGGTCTCCAAATCACAGTATCCATGGAGTCTAAAACCCATTGCCAATACTCAATCTTACCCAGCTTTGGCTGAGTAATGATACCTTTGTACAAATATACATATGGCTAGCCCTCACCGCGAACTCTATCATGAATAGGACCGGTAACAACAATTTTCTCTCAGCACCAGACCTATAGAAGTGTACATCCAGTCGACAGACTAGCCCCACCATCATAAACAACCTGATCTAGATCATGATATAAGTGTGAAAGCATACGCACACCCCATGCATAATGAGTCTGATGTTGCATCATGCTCAACAAGATCCTACCCCAACCAACAGCAAAACTTTGAGATCTCCTATCAAGACAAATGAATCCACCAATAAAGACTGCAAGAATCACTAGGATAGTATCATAGTGCATAATCATGTCCTCCCATCTAATCTATCCTCCCTCAATGCTGCCATCTGCAAACATGGCTATGCAAGCCTCTATCCCTCCAAGATCCTAGTAATCATACTAGAGTAACTCACCAGTCACGGGGATGTGTAAGATCTAATAGACATCCTCAAGCATCACACTAATCTCACCAGTGGGTAGGTGAAACTTGTTATGCTCGCTATGCCATCTCTCAGCTAATGCAGTCAATAACCCCCTATTATGCATAATGTTAGGCATATACAAGAAGTGATGCAATCTACACACATCTATATGTCTAATCTCATCCTATGTCAGCTCTGGAACTAGATGATGCATGGCCGGGAATTTCTCCTGACACTAGAGAACATCAAGTTTCTCCTGTTTAAACAAGAGAATATGACCTCTATCAATCATCTATCTATCAAATCCAACAACTCGCTAATTTATCAATAAATCAATCAAATGATCAATCATATCAACAAGTAGACAAATATTTTCTACCAAGCAAATCAGGCTATCAAATCAAACTATCAATCATGGTTTTCTATCAATCAATGTGTTAAAACAAATCTATCATGCTCTTCATCAGAGATTGAATCAACCTCTTAGAGCTATCAAATCAAATCAAACCATCAATCATGGTTTTTTATAAAATAATCAAATCAATCAATCATCTATCTTATCAATCAAATTTATCAAATCCTCTATCAATCACACATCAATCATCTATCAATCTATTCAATTACACATCAATTGTCAAATCAAATTTCATTAAATTAAATTTTAACGTAATCAAAATCAAACAAATTCAATTTTAACCAAATGCGTTGTTCATCCAAACAAAAGTGCTATTCTATTCAACACAGGCGTTGACACAAGTGAAAGTGCTAATATATTAATCATTTGTGCGAACAAATTACACAAAAGTGAGAAAACTATCAAATGCACTACCATAATGATCAAAAGTGTGAACTTAATGGGTAGAAGCACTAAACAATCATATGCGCAAACATTCCTAACAAAGGCGAGAACATACATAATGGAAGCACTAAACTTTCAAATGCGTTAACATACCTATCGGATGCGCTAAACTATGATGCATATGTGCTAAATCTAAACAAAAAAATCAGAAAATTTTAAAAAACTATCCCTAACACGTGCGAAAAACATGAATTTTTTAACGGAAAAGCTACAAACAAGATTAGGATAGATCACTCTCCGGTGGGTTGTACTCAACAGGTCTCTTGTAATGTTGCACACGCTCCAATCAATGGCTCTTGAATGGGATAACCATTTTGCCAACTCAACACCAATTTCTTTTTTGCTCCCAAATGCTAACAACAATGCAAATGACGAAAAAATTAGCTTTGTTTAATTTTATTAATACCCTTTTTTATTTTGAAGGGGTAATTAATGTTTCAAGTGGGGCAATTTTATTTGTTTTTCAAAAATTAATTTAATTGAGAGGCCTATTATCAAATCTTTTCAATCAATTATCGTGAGATCAATCGTTCAATCCAAAATTTTCAACAATTTCACGATCAATCTCCCAAGGGGGCACACAATCAAGATTTTTAACTTCGTCGAGCACATTATCAAGACTTGATTTAATCTTTCAAATAATATTGTCTCAACATTGTTTTAAGGAGGGGCAAAATGTATACACATAAAATTGGCTATGAGCAATTAAATAAATATTTTATATTTTATATTTATTTAATAATTATTCTTCTATTAAATAGTTAATTTGAAAAGATTAATTTATTTAATCTATTCTTCTATTAATTAATTAAAACATTTTATTAATTAATTCATTTAGCCTTTCTCCTAATCAATTAAATATCTAATATTTAATTATTCTTCTATCCATTATCCTATAGTCTTCTTAATTAAATAATTTCTTAAATTATTTAAATCTCCCCTCATCTCCACATCACTTCCTCTTTTACCAACTCATCCATCATGTGGCTAAAGATATTAATATTTTTTATATTAATATATCATTATCTTCAACATTCATTCTATTCTTTAAATAATGTGTACCTACACACATTCCTCAACCTCCCTATATTCTCTCCAACCTTCCTACATCTTTGGAGGAAGTTGAGTCCACTTGTCCTCTTATCCCTAAATCTTCTCCAACTATCCTATATTCTCTCAGTCTTCATCCTTAGTCAAGGTGAGATGAATGACACTTTCCTTCTCTTTCCACCTTTTCCTCAATCATGTAGGAATAGTAGGAACATCTTCCAGCTTTCTCTCTCACATCCCAACCTCTTGCTTATAGCCATCCAAAATTGCAAGATTTGATCATGACCATTGATCTCTACCACCTAAGCTTATGCACTCAATAATCTATAAATAGAGGTCTCCTAAGCCATTTTAAAAACAAATGTCTGATAGTCTAATTAGTTAATCTTATAGTCATTCTAGGAGTCTTTATCTTGCATCTGTGAGTTTGAGTTTGAAACAAATAATATTTTTTAGAGTTTTGAGCATAAATCATTTTCATAGAATGTTATCTTAATATCATTTGCATATCATAGTATCAGTTAACTATCAATCCATTCTTCATATGCCATCTTGGAAGCTACCATTTCTTGTCTGAGAGCAAAATCATCTACAACCAAGAACAATGGAGTTAGGACACAATGAGGTGTAAATCATGGAAGGTATAATCTTGTTTATTTTGTTTATTTCATGTTACTTCATTGGTTGAAGCTAAGTTTCCTGTATCTTTCATTTATATTTTATGATGGACTAATATGTTTTAGGATACTTCTTTGGAGTTCAACTTTAGCCTCAACATCTATCATCGTCAATCTTTTCATTTTCTCATCTTATCTTTCTTTAATTTTTTTCTCAATATCATCTTCACATCACCTATCTCTATCTCTAATCAACTAGCTATTCTTCTATCACACATTTTTCTTCTTTTGAGGGATCATTCATCCTTTAATGCATAAACGATCTCTCAGGGGGGCTTTACACCCTAAGTGTCACCGGAGCATATCAGGGCATAAATTTTTTCATTTTCTTTGAAACAACGTCGTTCCGACATTGTCTCAAAGAGGGGCAAATGTAGACACCTAAAAATGTCTCATTGATCATGTACTAATTATTCATCTAAATTGATTAAATAATTCTTTAATTATTTAATTAAGTTAATCTAAATTCATATTTCTTCTATCATATTAATAATTATTCAACTTCCATTCTACTTCTAATCAATTAATCATTTAAACCATTTTCTAATATTAATTAAATACTTATTATTTAATTAATTATGGCTTTAATCCTTTATTTTAAATAATCTTAATTATTTAATTATTTCTAAATACTTAAATAATTTCTTTAAATTATTTAATTAATTAATTTATTCTTCTAATTTCAATTCCAAATCCCCAAATTCTAATTTCATTAATTCTTCTAATTCAAATTCAAATTCCTATTCTTCTAATTTCTTCCAATTTCTAATACATGTGCATGATTTCAAAGATTAAATTGAAATTCAAAGTTAAAGTTCTAAATATATTCAAATAACAAATTGAATTTAAAATAAATTCAATATTTGAATTAAATCTCATGCAAAGATTAAATTGAAAATCAAAATCAAAGTACAAGCACATGCTAAATTAATTAATTCAATTAATTAATTAATTGAATCAATTATCTTTTCAATCTCTATTTCTATCTTCCACTTTGTTTTTTTTCCAAAAATCTTTCAATCAGTTAACTATTCCATCTATTTTAATTAATCATTTCAATTAATTGATGAATTGCACCATTTCTCTAATTCTCTCCAATCATTCTTTTTCTATCTTCTAGTTAACTTTTTCTAAATAAAGCTTTCTTTGTCATCAATCAATTATCCTCCAATCATTATTTTTTATCCTTCAATCAACTTTTTTCTCAATCAGTTAACTCAATTAACTATTCAATCAGTTTTGTTCCACCTCCAAATCAGTAGCTCAACTATCAATCAACATGTGAGCTCACCTGAGTTACACCTCTTAATCTACTATGTTCCACCTCTCATTCAATCTCTCCAAAAATCTATAAATTCAACATCAACCCTCCATTTTCTTGAATCATGAACTTTGAATCTTTGTGTCAATTGCAGGCAATATCTGAGAAACATCATACCGCAAAGAAGAGAAGAACAACGGAAGCCATGATGCACAATAGGGAGTTCTATATTGTTTAATTTGATTCAATTATGCATTTATTTCATTGGTTTATGTTTTGGATTCCTTGAATAGTTAAGGAATTCTTGATTTTTCTTATTTCCTATTTCAACAATGATTATTTTAAGCATATACACAAAGTATTATACATGACGTTCCTAAGACCAGGAAGATATTTATACGGGGTACACATTCTCGAAACCAAACAAAACAAAGTCTTATACAATATTAGAACCAAACACATTTTTTTTCATTTCATGTCTTATACAGGTTGTTGCATGCTCGAAACCAAAAAAAACAAATTCTTATATGAGATAATTAATTCTTGAAACTAGATAGTAGTATATGCAGTAGGATGAGTGGAACTAGCAAAACACAGCTAGAATATTTTGACTCCTCCCCAACATGGATCACCTAACATGACACAATGTGCTAGCCCATGGCATCCATGTCCTCTCTTTTCTCTCTTCCCCATGAGCTCATAGGTTTTCTATTTGTGGATCATGATTCATCATTTGATGCATTCTTTTGCTCTTTTTATATGATTGCTTGTGCTCTTGTGATAGCATTTGACAAGGATATTAGTGGATGAGACATTTGATAATTGACGTCTCTTCAACTAGTTGACTTGGAGTCTTTTGTGTTGTGTGTCTTTTGTCTTTGTTTTTCTTTTTATCTTTGTCTTACTTTCTATGATTTAAGATCCTAAGATTTAGGAGCTTGGTTCCTCAAAACTTGCAATGTCTTATCTCCTTGCAATCTCACTCCCAATTTCTCCTCTCTCTGATCTTCCTTTTTTACCGGGAGTATTTTCATAGGCTCATGTACTCCCATTAAAGTGGTGGGGGTGGGGCTAAATGTAACGTCATAAATTATAACCGGTCTAATTTACACCTCACATTTATGCTCTTGATCATTTAACATGTCCTATCTCCATCCCCTCTCTAGGTCTAGTTTGACCCTATTCTCCAACTTTGATGCCATGAATTTAGCATTTGGTAGGCCCCATATTTGAGTTCCTTCCCCCATTTCTCTTTGTTGTGGTCATGTTTGCTCGAGGACTAGTGAAAGGAGTGCCTTGGTCTAGACCAGGGCAAACAGTGCCCTGGTCTAGACCAAGGAACCCCAAAATGCCCTAGTCCCCATCAAACAAGCTCTAATTTGAAATGGGGTAGGTCCTTTGTCTCCTTGATCATTTTTATCCCCGAGGCTACACATGACCATTGGAGGTTGGTCTAATCAATAATTTATCTAGGAAAACCTATATAAAGACATCCTATTAATTCATTTTAGATATAAGTCTCCATATCTAATATTTGTTTATCCATGAAGAAGTCATCATTAATCATCTTCAGAGATTCAAGGCTGCATATTCATCCTTTAAACATTATGGAGAAAAGTTACATTGATCTTCATGCAAGCATATGTGTGTGTGACTAGGGTTTCTCATGTTCATGTTTTTTCTCATGCCATTGCATTCAACATTTGTGATTACATTCAAAGAGCATTGCATCATCATCAAAAATTACATATCTGAGGTATATCTTCTTAACATTCATTTTATTATTTGCATTATTTCATTCAAGGTTAATTCCTAAACTAGGGTTTGACTTAGGCAAAACCCTATCCACAAAATCTTTCCTCTTCTTTTTGTGTGTAAGAAAAAGGTGTAGGAGCTATACTCGGGGATTCCAATAGTGTTGACAGTGACGAACATGTTTGACTTTCAACGACAGAAAATTCAGAGGATGGGCATATTTGTGCTACCTAGTCCAAAAAAATCAAGCCAAACTTTTGGGAACAAGTTTTGAATCAATTCTTTTGCCTAGATCTTAGTCTATGGCTCTTTGGGACACCTGTAGCATTCTATATTTATCGAGTTACTTCAAATATCTCTCATTTTGTCCTAATTTCATAACTACATTCCAAATTCAACTAAGAAAGAGGATAACCAATTCCAACCAATTGAATCCATTCAAAGCCTCTGACCTTTCCCCATTAGGAATTGAGCCTATAAATATTGGGTTCAATGATCTTTCAATGTAATGGTGTTGATTGGGTCATTTAGTGGACTTACTTGGTAAAACCCTAATTTAAAATTACAACATTACGGGTTTTAATTTTCTTGGTTTTATTATACATTATTTTTTAGTTTAATTAAACATAGGATTTTCACCAAACATCAAGCTCTTTGTTTTACACATGTACAAAAATAGTAGATTACCAAAATAAATTCTAAAAAATATCTAATTGGCATTGATGTCATTGATCCAAAAAAAAAAAGAATTGAATTCTAATACATACCAAAAATGTTTTGTTCCTAATAGTACACCTATGTCTAAATTGTAATTAGTTTGACTTTAAAACTTAATTAAAAAAAATCAATAAAAAATTATGAACACAAATGCACACCCTAGATATGGTAGTTACAAATTTATTTAAAAAAAAAAAAAGAATTTGATACTTCATAGAAAAAAGTTATGTGGTTTATTGTAAACATCACTCTGTAAAAACAATGTTTACTATTAAATACTAGCTATCGAAGGAGATGGAAAAAGAATTACAATTTAATTCCAATATTTTAAAAATACATATATTTAGAATCTACACACAAAATGTCACAAATCACTAGTTTGCATCATCTTCAAATTCCTCAAAGTTTAGTAGCTATAAATGTTAGAAAGTGAAGATTTAGTTCAAAATGTTTATTTCAATGTCAAATTTGCCCAAAAAGTGTAACCCACTATTGTGGTTTCACCTTCAAATTAAACATGGGTGATTGACTCAATTTTTCATATCATATGACTCCTGAAAAGAAGTGGTTCTCTTTTTATGAGGCATATGATCGAGAAGTGTATCGAGGTGACAATGGTGTTCATTGAATTTTTGTTCATAAGAAGGTACAATTTTTTTTTAATGATGGAGAAGTAAAAATCCATTTTTGTATCTCACATACTCTTAAACTTTCTATAGATTTTATTTTTATTTTCAATTTAAATGATTCACAATGTATGTGATATTTGATTATTCCATAATCATGATAGTTCTTGTGAATAGTTAACAAGATTATATTACCTATCTAAAATATATTTTTGTATTATTTGTATGGCCTCCATGTGGTATTTGTAGGGCTTGATTTAATAGAATCCTACTACCATCTTCTAAGGATCTTAACCTCCTATTATCAACCTTTCCCTATGGCATCTCATCAAAGAATTAGTCTAGTACATGGTGTAGTGGGGGAAGATGGTAATCTTTAGGGTAAAGGGAATCTATGATGCTCATTATGCCTAACACTATATTAATGAGGTACCTTAGATATTCATGACACCCTTATCAATAAATATACGCAAATCATCATTATTGATACAAGAGAGAACCACCCCAAGAAAATAATGCACGTGTTCCTTTATTTGTCTACATAGATTATGAATCTATAAGTGGTAATAGAGCCCTTATTGGGAAAGTGAATAAACTAAACATTAATAATATCCACATGCACCTCCCATGATGCATTCCCCATCATCATCATGATAAAGGTTAAAACACCATATTGTAACATTTGCACCATTGACATAATTTAATTGGTCATACTATGTGGTCCTAGAGGAACCTCCACTCATTTACCATAAGTTATGAGATGAAAGATTCTCTTTGTGTCCTACATGGTGATTGTAATCTCAATAGTGGATAAATTGAATATTGTAGTATCTAAGTCCAACCTCTCTACTACTTTAGTGAACATCCATATGTCAAAATTCAATGAAGGTAGATTGAAAATGTCTCTAAGGCCCATCACCTGCAATAATATCCACTAGCTATCCTCAAGGGGTCATGTGCATTTAATAATGACTTAGAGGTCCTATGGATGTATATGTTCATCTATATATATTACTAGATAGAAAGACAAAAAATATTATTAGAATTCTTATCAACACTAAAATAAATTAAAAAGGATAAATTTACATCTACACATCTATTATGACATGGTTGGAATCAAATCTTTGGATCCATTTGACTACAAGTCAAACTTGTCACATATAGCCAACCTTTTTGCTCCTATCAAATTAAAAAATACCATAATTTATGAATCGTAATATTCCATAAAAAAAATGAAACACTAAAGAAATATAGGATACTCAAAATGTTAACTATATTACCATTCTCAAATTGTTCTTATACATAGTCTCCTATTATCAATGTACTACTTTGTCAAATTACCATCATGTCAAAAGATTCAAGTGTAATCTAGAACTTAAAATGTATTTATCATTGGAAGGCATAAATACAATCATAAATTATTATTTTATATTTACCTTCTTTCAAATATAACAAGATAAAAATGTGTAAGTTGCAAATAATGTATCTCATGAACTTCATTTTGAACCAACATTATTTCATCAATTATGACACACATTCACATTGATACTTGATTTTCATGTAATTGAGATTATTTTCTTACACATGTAGTTTATTTGTTATAGTGCTTTATGACATATGACACACATAGATGATCAATTATGTTTATCTATTTACAATGATGCATTATAGACTACACATGATTTAATTTTTCATCAACTTTACAAAATTTATGGCAAGTTCCACATGCATTTATTGTTATATTCTTCTAGGATCCTTATTGATTAGCATAATTTACATGCACTTTCATGATCACATTTGCTAACATTTTACACCCTATTGATTATTATATTAGGTCATTTATAGCTATCTCGTTGATTATTTCATGTACTAATCATGAGATTATATAATTTTTACTTCTTTTGACTAACATTAGGGGAATCCTTTATGTTTTTACAGGGTTTTCAAGCATAATTAATTTTAGAATATATGAATTAACCACTAGAATTCAATCCTAATTAAGAAAATCCAATAAATGACAAAGGAATAGAATCAAAATCAATAGAATGAATAATAATCTAATTAAAACTCCCTAGATACTGATTTGAATCATAGCGTCCATTTATCTTCTTCATAATTGTGATTGTGTGGCTCTTAGTGTTGTACTGGGATTCCTACATAAAGATTGCACAATAATTCTGAAGATAGTGTTTATTGAAATTGGGAAATGGATGCTCAATTTATAGATCTTGTATGAGAGGAATGGACAGTTGAGATTGATTTGAAAATAGAATTGATCAACGGTTGAGATTGGTTGAGACACAACTGATTGGAAGTTGAAGTCATTTGATTGATGAGTTAACTGGATTGATTGATTAGATGACTGAGTTGATTGACCAGTGAACTGAGTTGATTGATATGTTCCAAAAAGCTGATTTGGATTTAGAAAAAGGTGATTAGGGAGTTAACTAAGTTAATTGGGGAGATGACTGATTTGATTGAGAAGTTGACTAAATTGATTTCTCAGTCAAGCTAGAAGTTAGTGCCAGTTAGAATGTCAACATGTGCTATAGGAAATTGGGTTGAAATTCAAATTTCATTTGCATTTGAGTTGAATTTTGATTTTCGAATCATGAAATTGAAATGCACATTTTATTGAAATTAATTTGAAATTAGCATTTGGGGAATTTGAATTTTGAATTTTTGAATTAGTTAATTAAATAATTTTTTAAAATATTTAATTATTAGAAATTGAATTTAATTAAATAATAAAGATTATTTAATTAAAGGTATTAATTAATAATTAATTATTTAAAATATTTAATTAATTATAAGAAATGAGGTTAAATGATGAATTGATTAAGATAAAAAATAGAATAATTAGAAGAGATGAAGAAATATTAATTGGAAGAATAAAATTAGCTTAATTAAATAATTAAAGAATTATTTAACTAATAGGATGAATAATTAGTGCATTAGCGATGAGACATTTTTAGGTGTCTATATTTGCCCCTCTTTGAGACAATGTTGGGACAACGTTGTTTCAAAGAAAAAATTTCTTGCCCCAGTGTGCCCCGACGATAGTAGGGAGTAATTATGCCCCCTCATAAATTTGGTCAAAAAATTATGGAATTGAAACAAAATTTACGATATTATGCTCATGAATCACAGTTTTCAATTTCGCGAAATTTAAAGGTCATTTGACTGTCCTACAAGTGCTTCAAAGTTTAGGGGACCATGACCGTTTTGGAGGGAAAAACCTTAATTTTGGCCTTTAAATAGAAAATCCAACCCTCATTTGGCTCATTTGCGTTTAGTGAGTTTAGAGCATCTAGATCGCCCTTTTAGCTTGTTGTGAGCAATTTGAGCACAATGTCAAGCTTCAGAGCACGACAACACTTGTCCAAGCGATTCTGACCATACCAGCATCCAACTAGCATAGTCGACATGGTGAGTTTTCCAAAAAAAGGTTCTTTTCTGCCTGTTTTCCAACTTTTTCCAAAGTAGGTCCATAGTTCAATTTTTTATCTATTGCGCATTTGCAATTCATTCTTTTCACACTCATTTTAATGATTTTGCATGAGTTTGTTTCTTGTCACATTCGCATATCCATGTCGCATATGTGTTAATGATTTTGCATATGAGTGGCATTTTCAGATAAGTCATTCATGTGTCTCATTAGTGCTAAGTATTGCGCATGCGTTTGTAAAAGGTCACATAAGTCATATATGTTTTGCAAGAAAGTTATGTTTCATATTCATTGTTTTTGCCAAAATTTGCAGTGTTTGATTGAATAGTTTAATCGTAAGGCATCTTGTGATTGATTTTTTGATATTTTTCATGCAGGTAATTCTTTGTGTTCTTGGTACTAGGTAGAATAGGCCTAGTGGGATTTCCTTGCGTACATAGTTGATTCCTTATGATATTGCCTTGATCCATCATGTTCTCCATCTCCTAGAGGTCACGACCAATATGGGCCTTCTTACTACACTGGTCAAGAGATGACATTCTCAGACTTCCAATTTCCATTTGTCAACTAGTGAAGCATCCATCACACTGGAGGATGTATGGAGAACTCTACATATTTCCATTCACAAAGAGAGGGTCATTTATGATCATATAGTAGGTTTTGTAGCACTCTGCAAGATTTTTGAGTTCAATGAGCAGGATATGCAGATGAGAAGCCAATATGAGATGGGGTGGGACAGTTGAGTGCAGATTATGATTATGATGTCATGGGTTTCCAGTAGGCTGGGATAGAGTGCTAGCAGGGATGATTGTAGATAGATGAGTATACGCATGGGGACCTTGTTTACTAGTGATGCTTTATTATCATATGCAGATTGTTGTTTATTTGAGATATAGATCCATTAGTTGTGGCATCACACTCTTACAAGTTTGGGCTTGGGAGCATATAGCTATCTTTAGGCCAGTTGTCCACGTACAGTTGTAGGTAGAGGAGCCATATGCATTTAGATACATTGTTGGCATTAGACACATGGGTATGGGTAACACTCTTTAGAAGAACACTATACATGTACTGTCCTGGTTGGGTGAATGATGCACAACATCTTCCATATTGTCACCAACAATGATATTTGATCGATAGTATAGTAGAGACATAGAGAATTATTGATATCCATTTTCCTAGCCATGTTTTACGATAGTTCAATGAGGTATAGGGTGTGTCAGATGTGATGATTTATTTTGCTCGAATTGCTCGAGAGGTATCTAATTAGGGGGCTTGTATAGAGGCTCATGTTGCTTTTGTTGATTTTGACAACTTGTAGTCAATTCAACGGGGTTGGGGTCCCAAGGTTGCTGATCCTAGTACTACTCCATAGTAAGATGCATGGTGGGCTAGGCATCAACCCATTCTTGTAAAATATCTGACTATTCCTATCATGCCACGGATGGGCAAACAAGAGATGTAGTGGAGAGGAGGTAGGAGTGGTGGTGGAGATTGTGATGGAGGTGTAGTTACATCCATCACCATGACAGATGAGGGAGAGGAGAAGGAGGAGGGTGGAGACACCGAGTCGGTGAGTGAGACCGAGGATTCCCTATCAGGAGCATCTAGTGACGAGGGCATGGAGAACAATATTGATGACACCGATATGCCCGAGTTGGAGGATGCACCTATAGGATAGGCTATTGCACGTTAGGATGATGATGTATAGGCTATGAGAGCTCAAATAAAGAGCTTATAGGATGCCTTGGCCATAAAGAAGCAGTGAAAAAGGGATGACCATGCTATATATCATTGTGAGCAGGCAGCTTGGGTCCAAGAGAGGGATTCCTTGAGTGCTGAGAGAGATTAGTTGTAGAGAGAGAAAGATTATGCTTTTCGTTAGGCACAGTTGATTTGTGATGTCTATGACCAACATTTTGCTCCAGGTACTAATATACGCTTTTTCACACTATGCAAGAGGCCATGTATTATTGACAACATTATGAGGTTGTTGTTCCTATAGGACAATGAGTACCTATCTATTGGGCTTATAGGTCTAGGAGTAGGTGGAGTAGATCTACGACACAAGATAGAAGTAGTGGAGGAGTCATCAGTCCACCCTGTCCACCACCTGGTCATCCTGGGGCTAGATTGAGTAGACATGCACCTACATAGGCTCCTAATAGAGGGAGTGTTAGTTGACACATTAGTTAGACATGTTATTGAGCTTTTGGGCCTTTTATGATGTATTCTGACACAATATTTTTTTGAGACATATATAAGATATGCAGTTTTGGTAGCATTTCTATGTTCATGTTTTATGTGATTTATGTGGTATGTGATTCTATTATGCAATTTATTGTATGATGCTCTATATATTTTTTTATGATACATTTGTCATGATTTTATGTTTCCTTACCACTATTATGATGATGATGTTAATGACGTAATGATATGAGCTATATGAATGAAGTTTGAATAAATGTGCATATAATGGTTATGTAATAAATGAGTTAATGATTAATGAAACTATATGATAATGAATGTCACCATATGACAATGAAACTAAATGATATATGCAACTAAATGCAATTATAATGAACACATCCTAATGATGATTGTAACCTAATAATGATAATGAATGTATCTATAATGAATGCAACTTAATACCACTTAATGATGAATGCAACTATATAATAAATGCCAATAGATGATAAATGTGACTAAAAGATAATGTGCAGCTGAATGATAATATGAAACTAAATGCAAGATGATGGTGTTTAATCAATATGCCAGAATGCCCATTTTATTGCTTGACTCAATTAATCAAGATTAATTGTTAGTAAATGATGGATGAAAGATGAGGACCAATTAGATGTGAAGATAGGAGAAATGGATGGTGAAATTAGATTTGAGAAAAGATGATAACCACGACTTCTTGTGCCTTTGTTTTATTTATCATAACATAATTCATCATTGAGCCTTATTATGTATCAATGGAGCTTTGTACACCAGGGTATAAGGAAAAAAGGTGTAAATGTTATCTCATTGCAGAAACAAACACATAGAAGACATGGAGTGAACCCCTCCATTCTAGGTGTAGCACCAAGGGTCGAGGTATGTATGATAGTCACAAGCATAGCTATCCTAATTAACTATGCCCCCAATATGCAGACTTGTTAAGGGACAATGATCCACAAAATGTGCTACGAGAGAAGGTTTACAACATGAGATTTTATTATGCAAAAATTAAGATGAAATGCATGCTTCTAATCAGACAAGGGTGATTGTGTGTGTTTATCACACTATAATACACTGATTGACTTAAGGGAGAAAAACACTTTAGAGATAGGGATTCATTCCATTCTCAAGAAACTTTGGACTACCCAGATTAACCCACCAAGTGACTGGGATTTGTAAATGGAGATGCGGAAAAATTCTCCATTGATTCTTGAAACTTTAGTCTTTCATTGCCCATGTGTGTACAATTGGGTTTATTCTGACTCTTGTAGCCATTTGAGACCCTTAGAATCCTACATGACTAGCTACGTGAGATATCCTAACATCAAAACCATCCTGGATAGAGCCTCGTTGCCAATGGACATCTATAGCCCCGATGAGGTTATCACTGTAATCTCTTAAATATTTCTCCATTTCCAATAGGAGTCTATAGCCCTAATGGAGTTACTCACATGTTCCCATAGCCAAGTTATTAATGCACTTATTTGCATGATATTTCTTGTATTTTTTATTTGTTCTTTTCTTTTTCCTTTATCCTTTGATATATAATTAGGCATCATTATTTTTATGCTTGAACTGGCTTGTAAGTAATGAAACCTACATGGGTATGATAATGAAAGCGGCGTTGAAGTAGGATTTTAGATTTTTCGCTAGCCACATGATCAACTAGGTATCTACAATGATTTAGAGATAATGATTAATGTATAAGATATAGAAATTGAAAAACTTAGGTGATAGGGCACAATAGTGAAACCTCTACCCAACCATAGATGAAGACCAACCATAGGGTGTTGTTGAAGATGAGTGACCTTATGCTTCAAAAAACTGCATGAACAAATATCTAAGAAATGAGATGTTCCTAGATCCACTCAAGTGCAAATAGGTGACTTATTCACACAATCACCTTTGTGCTTAAACATTTAATTGATGCAAATATAAATGCAATAGACAATCAATTGTATGTAATGTAAATGCGATTATATATGATGTAATGAAAATGTTAATGCGATGCAATGCTAAGAAAATGTAAATAAAATTAAACTTATCTAGCTACTATACATAGTATGTTTTAAGATGCATGTTTTTTATGACTTCAGGGAGTGAATCTCCCTCCATTTGTGCCAAATGATATGTGTCATATGTAAAATTCATCATTAATCAATTAGAAATAAAGGGAAATCATGAATCCCTATCCAACCAAAGAATCCTAAATAAACCAATGAAATAATGCAAAGCAAAGTAATAGGAATATAAAATATTCAATTAAGACTCCCTATTCCATGACTGCATATGGCTTCCATTGTTCTTCTCTTCTTCGTGGTATAATGGCTCTTAGATATTATGCTAGCAACCGGCAAATGACACAAAGATTCAAAGTTCGTGATTGTTGAAAATGAAGGTTTATTGTTGAATTTATAGATTATTAGAGAGGATTGATTGAGAGATGGAATAAAATTGATTAAGAGGTGGAACTCAGGTGAGCTCACATGTTGATTGATAGTTGAACTGTTGATTTGGAGGAGGAATAGAATAGATTGAATAGTTAACTAATTGAGAAAAAAAACTGATTGAAAGATGAAAAAGAATGATTGGAGGATAATTGATTGATGACAAAGAAAGTTTTATTTAGAAAAAGCTAATTGGAAGATAGAAATAGAATGATTGGAGAGAATTAAATAAAATATGTAATTAATCAATTAATTGAAATGATCAATTAAAATAGATGGAATAGTTAACTGAGATGACTGATTGAATGCTTTTTGGAAAAAAACAAAGTGGAAGATAGAAATAGAGATTGAAAAGATAATTGATGTAATTAATTAATTAATTGAATTAATTAATTTAGCATGTGCTTGCACTTTGACTTGGATTTTCAATTTAATCTCTGCATGAGATTTAATTCAAATATTGAATTTAGTTTAAATTCAATTTTGTTATTTGAATATAAATAGAACTTGGCTTTGATTTTCAATTTGATTTTTGAAATCATGCACATGTATTTGAAATTGGAAGAATATAAATTTGAATTAGAAGAATTAATGAAATTAATTAAATTAGAAGAAATAATGAAATTAGTAGAAATATGGAATTAAATAAAATTACAATTTGGGGATTTGGAAATGGAATTAGAAGAATTAATTAGTTAATTAAATAATTTAAAGAAACTATTCAATTATTTAGAAATTAAATTTAATTAAATAATAAAGATTATTTAAATTAAAGGATTAAAATCACAATTAGTTAAATAAATAATATTTAATTAATATTTCAAAAAAGGTTGAATGATTAATTGAATAGAGATAGAAACTGAAAAATGAATTTATTTAAATAATAAATATTATTTAAATTGAAAGACTAAAATCACAATTAATTAAATAATAAATATTTAATTAACATTTGAAAATGGTTTAAATGATTAAACGATGATAGAATTGAAAATAGAATAATTAGTAAGATGATGAGGAAATATGAATTTAGAAGAATAAGATTAATTAGCTTAATTAAATACTTAAAGAATTATTTAATCAATTAGAGGAATAATTAGTACATGATCAATGAGACATTTTTAGGTGTCTACAATATGTCCCATTGCCAACGAGCTTCGTTATCACGTATGGGCCAAGCCAGTTAAGTTCAAACTTACCTAGTCTTTCTCGCTCTACCAAATTTCTCCAATTCTCTTTCTGAACTAGGTCTCCAACCTCAAAGAACCAGGTTACCCTTACTCTTTTATTGTAGCTTCTTCTTAGTCTATTTCGATATCCTTGCAAGTGCTTAAGTGCACTTTGGCATTTTTCATCCAATAATTCTAACTCTTTTAGCCTGGCTACTCTATAATCCTCATCTAATATGATATGTTTCAAAGAGACTCTCAAGGATGGAAATTCTACCTCAATAGGCAAAATTGATCCATAGACCAAAGAGTAGGGATTATCTCATGTAGCTGTGCGGATGCCTATTATATAAGCCCAAAGTGCAATATTTAACTGAAGATGTCAATCTCATCTAGATTCATTAATGACTTTCTTAAGAATTTTGAGGATTGTTTTGTTTGTTGCCTTTGCTTGACCATTACTTTGAGGATAGTATGGAGTTGCGAACCAATGTTGAATATGAAATTTTTCACATAATTCTCGCACTTCCTAGTCCTTGAAAGGTTGCTCATTGTCTATTACTATGCTCATTGGGAGGCCATATCTCTAGATATAATTAAGTATCAACTTTGCTATTTGCTTTCCAGTGGTGTAAGTGAGAGGGATTGCTTCAACCCACTTTGTAAAATACTTCATTGTCAAAATAAATTTATGTCCATTGGAAGAAGTAGGGTTGATTTTTCCTCCTAGGTCAAGTCCCCATTATGAGAATGGCCATGGTGACATGATTGGTTGAATATCTTGTGTAGGTGCATGAATTAGATCTCCATGTAATTGGCATTGTCTACATTTTTGCACATATTTATATGTGTCTTTCTCTGTGGTAGGCCAATGATATCCAGTCCACAGTATTTTCTTTATCAATGTAGGTTTGTTGGAATGAGCACCACAAATTTCATCATGAACCTATTTTAAGGATAACTATGTTTCTTTGGAATTTAGACATCAAAGAAGTGTTCCATCTAAGCTCTTTCTATACAAAGTACCTGTGATGAGTACATGTCTTGATTCATTATGTATGAGAGTTTTGCATTGATTTTGAGAAAGATTAGGATACATGTATTGATCATGTAGGTATGCACATACATCATTGTACCAAGGTGATTCAAAGCCTACTATCATGCATACATATTTTGAAGGGAAAATCTCATATGCAAGTACCATCAATTGCTTGACCATAAATTCAAACTGAATTGCATTGCTTGGCATATCCAAGAGAGATCCTACAGTGGCCATTACATCTACTACTTTGTTTTGTAGTCTAGGAATTTTCTCAAATATAATATGATTGAACTATTATTTGAGGTCATCCACCATCTATCTATAAGGCATCGACTTGTCATCTTTGGTGGTATAGTGATCATTAACTTGATTGACTATGAGTCGTGAATCTCCATAGACATGTAAATCTGTTATTTTTCATTGTATAGTAGTGCAAAGTCCTATGATAAGGGCTTCATATTTAGCTATGTTATTAGTGCATGGGAAACTTATTCTATAGGATTTTGGAACTAAATCACCTTGAGGGGTGATAAAGAGAATTTTAGCACCTACTCAATGGTTGGTATAAGACCCATCAAAGTATAATTTCCATCATGTGGATGCTATTAGTGTGAATACAAACTCATTAGGAAAGTTTGTTAGTAAAGGGTGATTGTCTTGGGCAGGAGCTTCTACCATCGGATCTACTATAATCTATCCTTTGATGACTTTTCTATCAACATCCTCAATGTCAAACTTATTGAGTATCATGACCCACTTGGCTAATCTTCTTGTTAGTGCAAATTTTCTTAGGAGGTATTTCAGTGCATAAGCTTGCGATTAGTTGAACCTTTTGTCTTAGCATGTAATGTCTAAGCTTTTGAGATGCAAAAATTACTTCTAAGCAAGCTCTTTCTACGTGAGTATAATTCAATTCATATCCCATAAGTGTTCTTCTAATGTAATAGATATCTATTTCATTCCCTTGGTCATCATGTTGTGCCAAGAGTGCTCCCAAAGAAGAATTTGTTGTTGAGATGTACAATAGCAAAGGTTTGCCTAGTCTTGGTGGGACTAGGACCGATGTTGACAAAAGATAATCCTTCAGTGCCTAGAATGCTTCTTGACATTGATCTATCTATTTAGATATCACTCCTTTCTTCAAAAGATGTTGGAATGGTTGACACTTATTAGCTAGTTGCTTTTGAAAGGGATGGTACCAGGTAGAGTGGGTAAAATCTCACTTGGTCAAATAAAGATGAGTGAATTGGCATCGAAGTAATCTTTTGATAAAAATCAGCGAAGATCGACATTTCTGCTAAAAATAATGAATTTAATTCGGAGTTCATTAGGCCTATTCTATGAGTTAGGCCTAGAAGATAAACAAGATAGCAATCTTGTCCAACAGATGTAAAGTCAAACTCAACAAAAAGGTTTTTTCCCTGGCATCAATTCTCTAATTTTACTTTATTATAAACCATCTTTAGCACAATTGTAAGCTTCTCAATTGCTTGAGTGTGGATGGTGATGGCATTTCTAGAATAGCTTTTACTTTTGCAGGATCCACCTCAATACCTCTATTGGAAACAATGAAGCCTAAGAGTTTGTTGATTGTCACACCTTACACACACTCTTTTGGATTCACTCTAACTTTGTACTGTTCAAGTCTATCAAATATTCTAGCAAGAACATCAAGGTGGACATCCGTGGTTTTGGATTTTTCTAGCAAGTCATCAACATAGTCCTCCATGATATGATGTACCATGTCATGGAACAAAGTTGTCATAGCTCTTTGATAAGTGGTACCAGCATTCTTTAGGTCGAATGACATCACATTACAATAGTAAGTCTCTCATGGACAAGCGAATGTTGTTTTATGTTGGTCCTCTGGTGCAAAAGTTATTTTTTAATAACTAGAGAAACCATTCATGAGTGATAGCATTTAATTTCGAGTAGTTAAGTCTACAATCATGTCTATGTTTCGGAGCGGGAAGTCATCCTTAGAGAAAGCCTTGTTCAAGTCCCTGAAATCTTTGTAGATTCTGATGCCCCTATTGGATTTAGTCACTAGTACCAAGTTTGATACCCATTCTACATAATCTATTGGCTTTATGAAGCCCACATCTAACAACTTTTGTAACTCCACCTTTACTAGCAAAGAAATTTGTGGATGTATTTTATAAAGTTTTTGCTTATATGGTTTTACGCCTGGCAGCAATGGTAAATGATGTAGAATAAGTTTCAAATCAAACCATGGCATGTCAACATATGAACAAGCAAAATTTATTGGCCTCTATTTGAAGCTGGATAGATGTCTCCCTTTCCTTGAGTCTTAAGGATTGGGCCAAGTGTATCTTGCATACTGTTTCGACATCCTTAATGTTATCTTCTCCCATCTTCTCTACCAGCAATGTTAATCTTTCTTGATCAATTGGGAGATCATCCAATCTACCTTTATGTGTGTCTTCATCTTTTTAAGGGTCTTCATAAGTGGTGGATGAACTTGCCTCTCCAAAATATAAAGTTCTATCTAGGTCAATTGAAAAGACAACCTTGTGGTCTCCATATGGTGATCCTTCTCATGCATCCAGGAATTCTGCTATCACCTCATCATTTTTGAACGGGTCCAAGTGTGGTTGTTCTTATTGCCCCTAGTCTATCAAATGTGAATATATGAGACAAAGGTCTTTTCCTTCATCAAAATGAGGTGCTTCTAATATCATGCATTGTATGGTATCAAAATGGTGTCTCTAGGAATTGGGATCTATTGCGTTGTCTTCATAAATGATACCATTGCCAACAAATGGTTCATGGCCATAAGACCTATTCATTGCATAGGTGCTGCTGCTATGGAGAGACATCCATTCATATTCATGGTAATTAATTAATTTTTCAACATATGTGTATATGTCCAATCCTTCTTCATAAGGTTCTTCAATTTCCTTGATTGGAGGGAGTGAAGTTTCTACAACATTGATGATTAGTGGAATGTTTCTTTGACTTGTTGATCCTTCTTCTATTACCGATATCTTGGATGAGAGGTTCTAAGTCACTTGCTAGTGCTATATTAGTTTCCATTACCTCGTCGATATGAGATGAAGGTGTGAGTTCTACACTTAAATCTTTAGTAGGTGTTATGTTGGTTTTTGTTACCACATTTGCATGTGATGATGGTGTATGCACAATCATTGACAAGTTGTTTTGATTAGAAGATTTCGGATCAATAATTACTCTAGTTTGATTGGGTGTTGTTGGAGTAGGCATATTCAGTATAAGTGGGATGTCTTTCCTAAGTGTTGATCTTTGTGTCATATTTCCATGTCCCAGGCCTTGATTTCTTGTATTTTCTACTGATAATATTGGTTCTATGATTCCTTTACCTTGTGCTCCTGGGCCTATTGTACCATCGTAACCATGCCTTTGCAATATTTTGAAACCATTTGCATACTAATATAAGGGAATTTTGATCATGAGGTTGTCTTCCTCTTCTCTATATAGCCAATTATTCACGTATTCCTCCAAAGATTCCTCATTTAGCTCTCCCCATCTAACAAATGAACAAGAGTTTGAATACGTGATTATTTCTTTTCCTTTGTCTTGACTTGTTGGATTTGGTGGTACTCTCCCAAAGGACCAGGGAGATAAAGACAACTGCCTAATAGATAGTGTTCTAGAATAAGAATATTCTCCACACCCTTCATCTTTGATTTGTAGGGGTGGTGTAGTAGGTGTGCAAGATGATGATGTTTGTGTATCTATAGTTTTCAAGGATCCCATTTGTGAGCAAGTGGAGTTGTTTGATTGATACGAACTTGGTTATCAGTGCTTATTCTTAAGTAATTGCAATGTTGGAAAGGGTTTGGATCACCTTGTATTGCAGTCTCAATTGCGTTGTAGGGAAACTTAACACATTGATGAAAATTTGATGGCATGACCTACATGGCATGTATCCATGGGCGACCCAGTAGCATATTGTATCATAGGTCTCTATCCAATACTTGGAATATGACATTAGTAGTGACATGCCCTACTTGCATAGATAGAGTAACCACTCCTTTTGATGGGCGTTCCTCATCATCATATGCTTTAATATTTATTCTTTTGGTAGGATCAATGTGATGATGCGAATATCCCAATGCCTTAACTAGATTGAGAGTACATATATTTAGACCTGCTCTACCATCTATTAATACACTAAATATATGGTGACAACAGACTCCATCTATATGTGAATATCCCAATACCTTAACTAGATTGAGAGTGTTATTTGACATCTTGCTTTGTGAAGGCCACATGGGAAGTAGCACCCAGATTTCCAACCATGAATTGGAAACTATTCTCATCTATATTACAGGTGACAACAGACTCCTGAAGAGCGTTGTCTAGGATTTCTTTATGACTTGGAGACATACAAAGCAACTCAAAGAGTGATATTTGTGCTAGAGTCCTTTTCAATTATCAACAACATTGTAGTTCCCCGTTGATGGAAGAGGATTGAATGGGACTCCTTGCAATGTGACCTTTGACTGATGGGTAAAAATTGCACAATCTCGATTCCTTGAGTTGACAATAATTGTAGCCATTATCTCATCGCCTACACTAATAGTGTTTGTATAATTTGCAGTGTTATCTTGTGAGCTTGATCTTGAAGCCTTCTCTTTGTCATGTTTGACAAACAGGTCCTTGAAGATAGTATGATCCGTGTTGGTAGAGTTTTTATTATTATCCATAGTGATATCCCCTTGATGTATGAGGTTTTGAATCAAGTTTTTGATCTTATAGCAACTTGATGTGTTGTGGCCCTTGGTACGATCATATTCACGGAAGTCATTATCATTCCACCAAGTCAGTTTGAAAGGCCTTGGTTCATATGGCCTGACCTCAGGTAGAGTTATGACATTTATTTGTATCATCTTTTTGAGTGCTGACTCAATTGGTTCTCCAAGTGGCATATAGTTTCTTCTTGGTGCATTATCCCTTGGAGGTTTAGAATTACTAGGTTGTATTTCATTTGCATTTGTGGACGTTGCATTGTTGTCCAATGGTTGATTTCTATTTGGCACAAAAGAATTGAGTAGTCCTTGCAGTGAGACAATAAGTTGAGCTTTGTTCACCACGCGGGCATCTACAACACCGTCACTTGTCACATTTTTATTTTTTGACTAGAATTTTGACTTCTCATTGTTTGCATTACTAGTCGAACCACTTTCTTTATTGGTCTTCAAAATTCCTTGCTCAAGAAGAACTTTCTCACACTTTAATCCTTTCTTTGTAATTTGTTTGAAAGTGGTGAGACACTGCATCTGTAGCAGATATTTGGTATGGGGAACAATATTTTCTATGAAAAATATCCATTTGTTCTTCCTTTGGAATGTGACTAGGACATTTGTGGTAAAGAGATCTCCATCACTGCAGTAATGAAGAAAATATTTCACCTTCCCTTTGTTTGGAAACACATAAATCCATCAAGGTCATTGGATTATCTATGTTGTGAGAGAAGTTTTTTATGAACTTCTTAGCTAATTTTCCCCATGAGGTGATCTTTGGTGGTAAGTGTGAGAACCATTATAAGGCTGATCCACCAAGACTTTTAGGGAATAGCCACATCAAATGTGTGTCCTCATTATCTACCTCAATTAAAATTGTGAAGATTTCCCTGATGTGATCTTTGGGGTCACCTTTTCCTCTGTATTTATCAAATTTGGGAGTTTCAGAATGTGGGGTATAAGGTGGCATGTATAATGTCCTATCAAAGGGATAGGGATAGAGATCCTCCATGGTATAAATTTTATTCACATTCCTAGATTGCATGTTTGTCATTTGTTTCTAGAGGTTTTGGACTTGTTGAGCCAAGATTTCTGTCTGAGTCAAAGGTACACTTGTTGTATATGTTTTCCCCACAAAAGGATTAGTGTTTATGTACACTAGAGATTATTGGAACATTGACTGGTTATGAAGTTGTGTGTTATGAGCTCCACTAGGCACTATAAAGTAGGTGAACTATATGCTAACATTGGGTTGAATTGATCCATGTAGATTGGTGGAACCATGATTCAAGATTTGACCACTATAAGTAGATCCCATAAATATCGATACCATAGGTTGGGAAGTACTTATGGGAATTGCATTCTGAGTAGCACTTGTTTGATTTTGTGTTGAGGTACTTGTGACATTCGATGTGGACTGTGAAGTGACATGGGAACTTGTTTGAGATGTGATGTTTGTAGTTGAGGATATAGTGCCTGATTGTGAACTTTGAGTTGAAGCCATAGTGGCTTGAGTTGTTGTTGCTTGTGTATTTTGAGTTTTGTCGTGGGTAGAGCTTGAAGATGCAGTGTCTTCTTGTGAAGAGTTTGGTGTTTGATTTACACCTTGATTTAAAGTAACCCCTGGTGGCAAGATTGTTGTGATGTCAAAGTTTGAGGGTAACTTAGCTCCATTTTGTATTAGAAGGGAAAGATATCTATCCATGTCATAATTAAGTAGAGAATTTAGGGTTGTGAGAACTTGCGGGTCCTGTTGGGCAGCATCTAGTTCTTCTATCATTAAGTTGTGTTAGATTTCATCTATTAATAGTATGTTGTTCATGTTTGTTGTCAATTTTATACACTTGCAGGGTTGTGAAGTTGAATAGGTAGACAAATTCATGTTCTAGGTGGGGTTGAACAATGGATCACTGTTTGGGTCCATCTAGCTCTTAGCCTTTTGCAATCTTGTTATGGGCATTAAGAATCTCTATGATACTTGAGGAGTGCAATGAAAGATTTATATATAATGATGACTTCCTAAGGATATAAATGAAAGACTTTACTTGAGGAAAAACTATGTATGCAAACTAGAATGTTATGAGGATTCTTTATTGAGGATTTGGACAAGGAGGTTGTTTATGCAGTCTAAGCCTTTCAAGCCTTGGTTGTATGATTTCTTGTGTGGCTTCTCTCTCAATTTTGCAAGATTTCCTAATTTCATCATCTATGACAAATGTGACTCCTATATATTGGGGAGTGTTCCTTCTTAGCCTCCAAGCAAGATTATTAAGACCGTTAATGACTTCTTCTTGATCATCGTTTGGTCCTAGATTGGGTTGTACGAATGGGAAAAAAACCATCACTTGGTAACCCTATTTTGACATGTGCTATAACACCTATAATGAATATGAAACTAGTGGAAGATGAAACCTATTGACCAAGTAGTTGACACTTCTCAAAGATATTAATATTGGAGTTGAGAAAATACAACACCACAGGAGCCCAAATGATCTCTGCAAGCTGAAAACCCTATTACAAGGAGAAGCAAGGAAGCAAATCACAGAAGGAACAAAAACACAGGAAAAATATACTCCAAAAGATGAGAGCTCAATAATCTCCAAAAAATATAGTGTCAATATTAATCCTTCTTCATACAATGAAAAGAAAGAACTCAACCTTTAATAGGTCAAGAAACCCTAAAAGGGAAAACCCTAGGCTTGCACATAATAATTAATAAAAGAATTAATTATTATGCACCTAAAGTTAGCTTAAGTGTAAAAGAGATAAAGGGAACTTAAATAATTAAAAAAATATTGTTTAATTAATCAAGTAAATACCCGAATACTCTAACACCCCCCCTTAAGCTAGACTTAGGGAGAAGCTAAAACCTAGAACAGCTACTGAAAGCATGAAAGATGGGTCCTGGCAACAAGGCCTGATCAAGTACCCAAATACAATGAAATCTCTATGAATTGGAGAAATAAAGAAAACCACATGGGAACAAAACTCTACTCCAAAAAGAGATGGAAAAAAAACACCACTGAAGCATGAAGAACCTGCAAACTTTGTCAAAGAATAACTCCTAATCTGAAGAACCTCCACTAAAATGGAACATGACCAGGTAGAGAAGACTATGATTTGTATGTGCCCTCAAATGACACCACTTGAATCAGAAGGCAAACAAGGCAAACAATTGAAATCAAAGATACAGATGACATGAAAACACCAAAGCCTGAAGAGCTGATCAATCAAACCACGGAAGCATTAGAGCCAACAGGACAAACCTCCCCATAATGCTGAAGAGGGAGAGGGACAGGAACACTGAAAAAGACAGCTAAGAAGAATTGCATGATGAAGAACCAAGAACATCAAAGGTGCTGAGAAAAGTAATGGTGTCATGGAAGGAACACTCCCTTGACACACATCATGAGGTGAATGTCATGGAAGGAACACTCACTGAACAAAGGAAGATGGCAAACAAGGCAAACATCAACCCCCTCATGGCACTTTATCAATAGTGCATGTACAACAAGGCACAAGATGTGCATGATCCCAAGTAAACAATGCATGATGGCACTTTATCTCAGTTTGTTTGCATAAATACAAGCTACAATGATAAGAAGACTGGAAATAGAAACGTGAACCAAAATAGAGACATCATACTCAGAGAAGAGATCCCAAGACCTAAAACAACCACGATATCCACCAGAGTGCTGAAAAGAAAAAAATTGAATAAAATATGGATGGAGTAGAATCTGGAAATAAAATTTAGATGGCTAGAAATTACACAGCACACACTTTCCAAAAATATAAAATTTTCAAAAAACGGAGTTCGGATGCTCATTCTATGGTTCCTAGAGTGCAAAAACAAGACCTCACTTTGACTAGAAAAAACCATAATCAACTAGAAAAATTGGAAACAATTACCAACATGAAAAGGTCCAGCTCGGAACCAGCTTTCCGATGCCTATTTGTTTTTGAAAAAAAGACTCCGTATGCCCAAGATATGGCCAAAAAACCAAACCCCCCCTGAAAGACGCAAAAAAGGTAGTCCAGTGGCTAGGCGGTGCTCCGGTGGCCAGTGGGTGGTGCTCCAGTGGCTAGTGGGTGGTGTCCTGGCGGTGGTCCGGTGGCTGCAAGGAGCTCCGATGGTGGCAGGACTAGCAGACACGGCGGGCGGCGGGGGCTGGGAGCTGTAGCTGCGGCGGGCCCAGGCGAGCGGCGGCGGTGGCGGGCGAAGCCGCTGGGCAGTCGACAGTCACAGAGAGGAGGACGTAGGGAGGAGTTGCATCTAGGCATGGGTGGTGGTGCCAAGATGCCGACAGCAAGCGCAAGCGGCATAGGCGGTGAGGTCTGGGCCGCGCGGTGCAGAGGCAGTGGCGAGGGCCGCAGGGAGGCGGGGTCATCAAGAAGAAGCGGTTGGCGAGTGCAGGCGGTCGGCGGGAGCAGCAGAGCCACCAGAGGGGGATAGAAGGAAGCCATTGATGGCACCGTACCAACACTTGCAATAAGGCAGGGGCCCCACGGTACCCTGCGTACCGTGGGGGCCCCCCAAAAAAATTTTGAGATTTTTTTTTTTTTAAAACCTTGCACCCTTTTTTTTCTTTTGATTTTTTTTTGATGATTTTTTTTAAAAAAAATCAAAATCCGGCCTGCATGACGTAAAAAGGCAAAAAAAAAAATTTTGAATTTTTTCTCGATTTGCATGTCAGGGTCGTACGGCCTGGATCTAGAGAAAAAAAATACTCCTAGAGGCTCAGGAACCAAAATAGGTCAAATTTTATATGACTATAGGGGTTTTTGGGCCTTTTGAGCATGATGGTGAGGTTTGTTTAAGCCCAAAGTGCTCAGAAAAAAGGCCAATACCAAAGTACATAAAAAAAACTTCTGAAACCCCAAATCTGCTTCCAATACAAAAATTTCTCAAAACAAGAATAGGTAGCTGTAGATTTAAAGCTCTGATACCATATTGGAGTTGAGAAAATACAACACCACAGAATCCCAAATGATCTCTACAAGCTGAAAATCCTATTACAAGGAGAAGCAAGGAAGCAAATCACAGAAGGAACAAAAACACAGGAAAAATATGCTCCAAAAGATGAGAGCTCAATAATCTCCAAAAAATATATTGTCAATAATAATCCTTCTTCATACAATGAAAAGAAAGAACTAAACCTTTAATAGGTCAAGAAACCCTAAAAGAGAAAACCCTAGGCTTGCACATAATAATTAATAAAAGAATTAATTATTATGCAGCTAAAGTTAGCTTAAGTGTAAAAGAGATAAAGGGAACTTAAATAATTAAACAAATATTGTTTAATTAATCAAGTAAATACCTAAATACTCTAACAATTAAGAGTTGTTGTTGACATAGATTGGAACTTGGAAAAGTGATTCCCTATACTAGACTAATGAGCAAGGCAGCCAAGTTTGATATGATGATTGATTGAAATTTGAGGGTCTTTTGAACTTAATGACCTTTTGAGGGAAGGCTTGGACTTGATGTTGATGAGGACATAAATTATGAAAAGACTATTTGAAAGAGGTGAATGTGATACTAGGTGCGAAATGAAAAGACTAAATGACAAGCTTGGATTTGATACTAAGTGAAAAATGAAGACTATGCATGGACTATTTGAGGGATTATGCAATATAAGGGCTATTTGATGGACTTGTGCAAGGACAATGCAATATGAGGAATATGTATGGATTATTTGATGGACTATGAAACTTTATGAGGCTTTTGGACTTTGGACAAAGCTATGATCACAAAGGATTCGAATAAGATGTTCTTGTTTTGAATGTGAGGACCTTATTTGTAATTTTGTTGTTGAATGAGTTTGTTGTTTTGGTAATTTTGTTTGAGGATGAATATTCGTTTCCCAGAGTTTTTGAAAACACAGAATAAAGATTGCAAAGATAGTATGGCCAAATAAAATATTTTTTGACACACTCTGAAAATCAAAGTTACGTGAGGAAGGGCCTAGATTAGCCCAAGATTTGACTAACTCTTACTAGTCTAAAACATGAACGATTAATAGAGATACATTGAAAGAATTTGCAATCCTAGGCTAGAAAGTGGAAACCATTCGATGGGGCATCTACAACAGAATACCACAAAAAAGATAGATAGATAGATATTATGGTAGCATTGGCTCCCCCATCATGTCACTTACTTCTCAAGCATAATAGACTCTCTTACCCCGAAGATCCGAAGATCTTATAACCAGGGAATTCATGTCTCATCTTGAAGGGTACATGAGAGGTATCTATGGGGTAGGATCCGCACATCGTGAACCATCAAATGTAAGGATTTTTGGGATACTAAAATAGTTGGTTCGTGGTAAAGTTTTGAGGGATCCCAATTCAATGAAATATTCTCAAAGCAAGCCACTTAACACTTTAACTGAGCTTATCGGTGTAGAGAGGGCCTCCACATACATCAAATTCACTCAACACTTCAACCACCTAACAAATATATTTACATAGCAGCTCAAAAAACCCGCTCGAGATGGCATTGGGAGAGGCGATGATGCAGAGAGTCTTGGAGCTTGGTTCAATACACCTTCTTGAGTGACTTGTCCTACTCAACCCTTTAACCACTCAAGTCCTTCCTATGTCACTTAGTAGGGGTTATGATAATGAGACCTCCAAGGTCTAAACCTTCTTGACTTGCCTCCTACGTATAGCCAACGGTTTTTGGACAATCAACTCCACTCCTTGAGGTTGCCACCTCAAGCACTTACACTCTTCTTTAGGATCCAACCACTACTACAAGGATCTCAACACACAACCAACCCCAATGGGTTCCCAATGCATCTATCAAGTGTCTTTGAAGTATTTTGAGGCTTTAGGCTCACAAAATCCATCACTTTAGCTTCCTAACCTTTCTAGGTCTCTACCGGTTCCAAAATAGGACTAATTCCATTAGCCCCCCCTTGACAGTTTTAGGGTATTAGTTTGAAAAAGTCCCAAAAAAGGCTAAAAATAAGTCATGGATTAGAGTACCCTTTTGGAAGTTACAGAAAATAATGGAAAAGTACATCTGGGTTATTTGTACAAGTGGGGTTTCCAATGCTACACTATTTTGAAGGGTTTAGGCCTCACCGGGTGACTTGGCAAGATGGGAATAAAACTCTTCACCAATCAAATATCCTACCCCAAAAAATTTGGGAATCTTCAAGGGAACTCAGAGGGATTTCCATTCATGTGTCACTTGGTCCTACACCAATCCCCATGTGCTCATAAAACACACTTTTCTTGCTATCCTAACTCACCTACTCCCAACGGTGAGCCTAGGGCTTCATCGTTTCTCCTCCTCAAGGGCCTAAAAAACCACAAATGCTATCCTAAAGCTATGTATGGACCCTAACCTATCATTCTTAGTGAATTCAATAGGTCCCATCAAAGAATGCCTAGGTTAGAGCCATTATCTTGCTCTTAAACCCTACTTGCAAGAGTTTTGCACCCAGTTGCAAAGAATGGAAGAAATCTCTGCAACCTAGGATAATCAAACCTGTAAATCAACCTTAATCAAGACAAATACAATGAGCACTCAATAATTTCAATGATTTTACACCATCTTGTCTGTACTGGATGGTACAAGCAATGAAAACAAGTCAAAAACTATCAAAAACTGTCAAAAACCGATGGAAACAAGGTTGCTTGACAAACCAAAAACTTGCTCTTGCATTTCCAATCCTCCAACCTGTAAAATGAAGTGAATTTTATATTTTATTCCCCTGTTTCAATTGGTTCAACCAACTTTTAACTCGTATAACCAAAAATACAACTTTTGCAAGAAATTGCAAAATGTTGGTTAGCAACTTTTTACAACTTTTGGCTCTAGGATGCAATTTTGCATTCTAATGCATTTTAAGAATCTTGAAGGTCCTCAAACACCCTAAAAGACCTAAACACAACTCAATTGACCCCTAATACATGAATACAGTCATCTGGAGTTCTTTTCCCACGAACTACCTAAGCATCTCACTTCTCAAGTTGTCAACATTCTGAACACAATTGACTCAAACCAAAAACTTGGACAACTCAACCATGGCTCTATTGAGTCCTAAATGGTTGGTCCATTATTAAATCACAAAGATAACACACAAACTTGAATGAAAACAAAAACTTTCAACCTGGAGTGCTAGGTGCCCTGCACCATACTCCTCTAGGTCAAAGAACTCAAGTCCCTTGAGTTATAAGGTCTGCAATCTCCACTCCATGCTGAAGTATATCTACCTCTGACATCCACATGGCATCTAAATTAGGTAACCCTTTCCACTTGATGAGATAGTTCTTGTAGACTCCTTTCCTTGTCTTCTTTACTATCTTAGTATCCAAGATACTCTCTAACTCAACTGGTTGACTAGGTGGCAAATCCTTTATCCAATCTTCATGAACTGGTGTTGGCATGTCTATCTGACTTATTGGTGACTCTCTCTTGAATGTATAGAGATCACATACATTAAAAATAGGAGATATCCCTAGGGTAGGAGGAATTTCAACCTCAAATGCATTCTTCCCATATTTGTGCACCACCTTGAGAGGTCCAATTTTCTTCATCATAAGCTTGATAGGCTGCCCTTTTGGAAGTCTCTCCTTCCTAAGGTATGCTAACACTAAGTCTCCCACTTGAAACTGTACTTTCCTCCTTCTTTTATTAGCTTGAACCTTATACTGCTTGGATTTTTGTTGTGAGGACTGCCTTACCTTATCATGCACCTCTTTAATACCTTCTACAAAGTTCTCCCCTTGTGCACTCTTGGGTGCCATTAAACTAAGATATTTGAGCTCTAATATGCCCCTAGGATGGAATCCATGCACTATCTCAAAAGGAATTTTACCTATGCTACGATTTACTGAGTCATTATATGCATATTTTGTCTATCCAAGTAATTGATCCCAAGTCTGCCCATGTTGTTTGGTAACACATCTTAGCAAGTTACCCAATGATTGGTTGACTACCTCTATCTGACCATCTGATTGAGGATGATAGGCAGATGAAAAAGATAATTTGGTGCCCAACTTCCTCCAAAGTGTCCTCAAAAAGTGGATCAAAAACTTCACATCTCTATCACTAACAATGCTGATTGGAAGACCATGAATTCTAACTATCTCCTTGAAGTAGAGGCCTGAAATATAGGTGGCACCATTGGTTCTCTTGCAAGGTATGAAATGTGCCATTTTTTTGAACCTATCTACCACCACATACACACTATCAAATCCTCTTGGGGTCCTAGGCAAGCCTAACACAAAATCCATGCTCAAACACTCCCAAGGCCTCTAAAGTATGACCAAGGGTTTATATAGACCTGCATTACTTGAGGTTCCTTTTTCTCTTCGACAGATGGTACATTTCTCTACAAACCTTCTCACTTCTGATTGCAACTTGGGTGAATAATAAAACCTACCAACCTACTCCAAAGTCTTATCAATGCCAAAATGACCTCCTTGATGCTTCTCTTGAATAATATTTTGCTTGATGGAACATTGAGGTATGCAAAGAAGATGACCTTTGAACAAAAAACCCTCTTGTATCATGTATTCTGAATAAGAAACATGTGAGGTGTTAGAAAAATTAGAACAAACATTATATATCTGTGCAAAATCCTTATCATCCTTGTAGAGGTCTTTTAACTCACTCAAACCCACACTTTGCAATTATATCTTCTGCATAGTCATGACTCTCCTACTTAGTTCTTTAGCTATTTTTTTGGTTGTCCCTTTCTTGTGTTTGATAGTGAATGTATAGGATTGTAAGTACTCAACCCACTTTAGGTATCTTTGGTTCAAATTCTCTTGCCCATTGAGGAAACTAAGGGCATGGTTGTCAATGAAGACCACAAATTCTTTGGGCAGTAGGTAGTGCCACCATTTTTTCAATGCTTGAACCATTTCATACAACTCCATGTCATATGTGGAGTACCTTTGCTTAGATTTGTAGCATCGTAAATTGTACGCACTTGCTAGGGTGGTACAATTTCACACCTAGTTTAGCACCCGCCTTGGCGCATTTTGCATCTTGCATTGCATTTCCCCTTTAGCACTTAATTAATTAAATTAATTAGGTCTAAGGTTCTATTTTATCATCTCCCACATCATAAAGTTGGGCCCTTTCATTAAAGTGTGCCCTTTTCATTTTATTCCTCCTATACATCATTTAATCAAAAACCCTAATTAGGTCCTATTTCGAACTTGGGGGCTTGATTTTGGGGGTCAAAACATCTCGAAATCACCTGTAACTTCGGGATTCTCTCTAAAATCATCATATCCGACGGCCCTGAAAATTTGGTGAAAAGTTGTCGGGACCGTGGCGCCCGGTGCACATGGTCCCGGACATTTTTCCTGAAATTTTAGGAGCATGATCCAATCATAAAATAAAGCTTAACCCCAAGAAATTGGCGAGATATTCAATCTCTAAGTTGGCCAAAAGACAAATTTATGACCTAGGGTTTCATATATAAGAACTCTCTTTCTTCATTAGAAGGGATCCGAATTTTGGCTTTCAAGGACCTTCTATGCAGTGAAAGAGCAGATCTTTGAAGACTTCAACAACATTCAACATCCTTCTATCAAGCATTCATCAATTTCATCAATTTCATTCATTTAGGGCTTGGGAGACATTGAAGAACAATAGGAGATTACCGACTGAAGATTGGCTTGTACTCCTCCCTTGAGGGTTGGGTATGATTTCATGTTGTTTTCATGTCTTTGCATAAGCTTCAATATATCCTTTATTCATGCTTTAGATCACTTTGAATCTTGGTTTAGAGCATTTACATTATCATTTACAAGCAATTAGGGTTTACTTTCTAGGTTGCTCTAGTTTGCTTTCTTGCATTTAAGGACCTTGCACACACACTAGGTCTGCACACACAATATATTTTACAATACAACTTGGCTATTCGTGGAGGTGGAAATCACCGAAGCGGGGGTTTGACTAAGGCAAAACCCTATATAGCCGCCCAAACACCTTTTCAGATATAAGTGCAGGTTTCGGGACTCGGACGACGCCGCAAGTTGCAGATCCGGGAGAAGCAGACTGAGACCGACCTTCCCACCAAATTTCAGAGCAAAAGACCAGGACAGGGGCGTGGGGCGCCCTGGTCCTGCCAGGACAGGGGCGCTGGATGCCCTGGTCCCTGGGACAGGGGCGCTGGGCGTCCTGGTCCTCCTGACAGACAGCATTTTCAGCATTTTTGACAGCTTTTCCAAAGTGCAAAAACAACAGTTTCCGGAACAGTTTCAGGGGCAGAATCAGGACAGTGGCGCCCGCACCCCCGTCCTGAACATTTTCACTCAGATTTTAACTCCAGGTACGCATTTGTATTCTTGTCTTGTCCTTGTGTTTACAGCTTTCCATTATTTAAGTTCAATTCTGCAATCTTGTTATTAGTTTGTACTTGCATTTTGGGGTTAGGGATTGAACTTGCATCATTTCATCTTTCAATTGCAACAAGGGAATAGAAATCCTAATAGGTATCCCGTGGCTCTCTCTTCCACAAAAAGAAGTAGCCAATTGTGTGATACCTCTAGGCTCTTTCGTATTCCATAAGTGTGTGGTTGAAAGAGGGATTAGGGCATGTTTGCTTAGTGTCACTTTTTCCCCCACACAAGATTCATTTAACATTTTTTAGAAGAAAGCTATAGGATGTCCCTCTTGGCTTAAAACTGCCCCTATCACCTTGGGCTTGCATCACATTATATTGTAAACAACTAATTGAAATCAGGCAATCTAAGGGTTGGCAATGCTACTATCTTGGTTTTCAACATCTCAAACCCCTTATTGGCTTCCTCTGTCCACTTAAAGTGACACTTAATCCCTCCTTTAATGGTATTGAGAATAGGAGCACAAACATGGCTAATGTTTCTCACAAACTTCCTATAAAAATATGTCACTCCATGAAAGCTTCTAACTTCACTTATGCCCCTAGGGATAGGCCAATTAAGTATTGTTTCTACCTTACTTCGATCCATCTTTAAAAATCCATGAGAAATAACAAAACCAAGGTAAACAAGCTCTGTTTTCAAAAACTCACATTTTTCAATGTTAATCTTGAGTTGAGCCTCCTTCAACTTCTTCAAGACCATCTCCATATGATTGAGGTGTTCCTCCTTGGACCTTCTATAGATCAAAATTTCATCAAGATACACAATAACAAATCTACCAATAAACTCAACTAATATTTCATTCATGAGCCTTTGGAAGGTACTAGGTGCATTGGTGAGGCCAAATGGCATCACCAACCACTCATATAGGACTGCATTGGTCTTAAAGGTTGTCTTCCATTCATCTCAAGGTCTGATTCTGATCTCATGATAACTAGACTTCAAGTCCACCTTTGTAAGGTAGCTTGCACCTCCTAGATTGTCCAATAGGTACTCAAACCTTGGCATGGGAAACTGGTACCTTATAGTAATCTTGTTGATTTCTCTAGAGTCCATGCACATTGTTCATTTGCCTCCCTTTTTAGGCACTAACATATTAGGAACAACACATGGACTCAAACTCTTCTTGATAAACCCTTTGTCTAAGAGTTCTTGCACTTGTTTGGCAATCTCTTTATTTTGACTAGGTGTCATTTTATAGGCAGCTTTGTTTGGCAGATTGGCCCTTGGTATTAAGTCTATTTGATGATTCACATCTCTCATTGAAGGAAAATATTAGGCATTTCATCCTCTATCACTTTTGCATATTGTTTGAGTAGACCTTTCACCTCTTGAGGCACTTCACTCATTGGATTTGCCTTAGCTTCATCTCTAGTCTTCAACACTATAGCATGGCCTTGATTACCTTCTTACTTCAACACTTTGAGAAACTCTTTACCTCTCATCAGCATCACACTTGAGCCTATTTTCTTTTCTTCCTTTGGATCAGGTAGTGGATCCATTTGATTTCTTCCCATTCTTGGTGAAAAGGTAGTTGTTCTTTTCCCCACCATGAGTAGCTCTCACATCATATTGCCATGGATGGCCCAATAACAAATGACAAGCATCCATGGGCAATATGTCACATAATAATCTATCCTTATACTCACCAATTTCAAAATCCACCCATGCTTGTTCATCAACCAAGACATGTTGATCCCAGTTGAGCCATGATACCTTGTAAGGAGTGAGATGAGTCAATCTTTTCAGTTTGAGTGTGTCCGCCATTTCAACTGAGACAATATTCTTAGTAGAACCTGAATCTACAATCAATTTACAAATCTTCCCATGTGACCTACAAGTGGTCCTAAACAAACTTTTCCTTTCTGGTGGCTCTTGAGCTTGGGTTATCTTGAGCATTGTTCTCCTCATCATCAAGTTTTCTCCATCTGTCATTGGCCTTGCCTTGTTGATTGAAGAAATTACACTCTGAGTGTCCTCCTCGTGCAGCAATTGAGTTCTTCTTTCCCCCATGTATGAGCTTGTGGAGCTTGAGGCTTTTCCCAGACACTTACTCATGGTATGCCCAAATTGATTGCAGTGATAACACCTACCGATGAAGATTGTGTTTCCTCTACCTGAGATTCCAAACCTACCCCTAAAATTGCTCCTTCCTCTATAGAATCCTCTAAATGCCCCTCTCTGAGAGTCCCCACTTCCTTCTTGGCCTTGCTTCTCTTCATTTCTTGGTGATTGCTGCCCTCTACCAAATTTTCCTCTACCTCTGAAATTCTTACCTCCCCTATGTTTCTGATTTTCTCATTCCTCCTTTTGATCTTCTCTTCTTCCCTTAGGACCAATTGAAAACATTTATGGACAGTGTAAGGTGTGAGGACACTTATCTCATCTTGAATATTCTCTCTAAGGCCATTCATGTACCAAGCCAACTTCTCCACTTCATTCTCATGCTTCTAGCCCTCAAACTGAGTTTATATAATTCCTCAGTGTATGCATTGACATCTAACTCCCTTTGTTTCAAATTTTATAGTCTCTTATGGATTTGAACTTCATAATCTCTTGGTAGGAATTGTGCCTTAAGTCTTATCTCCATACTCTCCCATGAAGTTATCTTCTTTTTGCCTTCTTGTATCCTTTCTTCTTGCATCATATTCCACCAAACCAATGTCGATCCTCTCAATCTTGATTTGGCCACATTGACTCTTTTCTCTTCAGCTACCTCTTTGTAATCAAAGTGATTATTGAGAGACTCTATCCAATCTAGCAACTCTTCTCCATTGAGGTTTCCTCCATAGGTAGGTAATCCATCTAGGTTGTCTTTAGAAATGGATTTTACTGCATCCAAGAATAGTTTTTGGTCTTGAGGCATGGCTACTACTGTTGGTTCCTCCCCATCTTCCACTTCTTCATCGGTCTCATTGCCCCATTCTATCTTAACCTTCCCCTTCTCCTTCGTAACCTCTCTGGTTCCTCTACTTCCTTCTGCATCCTTCTATCATCTCTGCCACCATCTGTCGGATGGCTTCTGGAGTCATTTCCTTTGGAGGCATTGAACTTGCTTCTAATTCTTCACAATCTAACATACATCAAATCTTTCAAAGAATGGCTCTGATACCACTCTGATGCAAAGAGTCCTGGAGCTTGGTTCAATACAACTACTTGAGTGACTTGTCCTACTCAACCTTTCAACTACTCAAGTCCTTCTTATGGAACTTAGTAGGGGTTATGATAATGAGACCTCCAAGGTTTGAACCTTCTTGACTTGCCTCCTAGGTATATCCAATGGTTTCTGGACAATCAACTCCACTCCTTGAGGTTGCCACCTCAAGTACTCACACTCTTCTTCAAGCTGCAACCACTCCTACAAGGATCTCAACACACAACCACCCCCAATGGGTTCAAAATACATCTATGAGGTGTCTTTGAAGTATTTCAACTCACAAAACCCATCGCTTTAGCTTCCTAACCTTTCTAGGTCTCTACCGGTTCCAAAATAGGCCTAATTGTATTAGCCCTCCCTTGGCGGTTTGATGGGATGGGGTTTGGGATAGACTTGCCTAGTCTATGCTCTTGGATCCTTTCCTTGGTTCACCAGGTGTTCTAACCACCCCTAGGGTCTCTAGGACTTCTTCTGCTTGTGGAATCTCCTGACCTTGCCCAATCCACCCACCAACAACTTGAAAAACTACTCCTAAGGTCTCACCTACTCATGAGTTTCAAGGAACCCTTACTTAGGCTAATAAGGGCTTGGCTTGTTCCACACCTTCCTAGGTCTTAGAAAGGATAGGTCAGGTCTAATACATGGTTTTTCCACCCATTCATGTGCCCCCAAGAGGTTTCAAGCTTTCAACCCCTTACCGATTTCACTATTTTGTGTTTTGCCTACAACATAAGGTTACAAGGATTGTGACCAATTAGGCCTCCTATCCGGTCCTTTAGGGCTCCCTCTTAAAAATGATGCACTTTCTTGTGAAAATTCCTGAAAGACTTGCTATTAATTTGGCAAGGACTCAAGGATTTTCTAGGTTTTAGGCCTCCAAGTGTCCGTACACTGCCTTAGGTGGATTTTAACGTTTTTAATGGTTTTTAAGAGGGTTTTTAGGCCTGCCAGGGTCACAGTGTAGGTTTGGTGCTCTTGCCACCTTTTCTAGATTGGTGGAAGCTCCTCCTTCACACCAATGATGCTTCACTCACCCCTCTACAACTCCTCCAAAGGGTGCCTCCTCCTCTGACCTTCCTTGCTCTCCAAGACCTCTGCAACTTAACCCTTCCTAGCCGAGCACTGTCCAGTCTCGCCTAGGACTAGGTCTTTAAATGGCCTCCTTGCATTTTCAAGGACCCTACTTGCATTGAATTATAGTACAGGGTATGTACTCTCATTCCCCATGGTTTCATGGTGATTCCACAATGGGGAATGGAGTTATGAGCCCATTAACACAAACTAGCCCAAAACTGGACAATGAGAAGGCAATGTACAAAATATTTACAAACACACCTCACTTACAAATCAAAAACTAATCTAAATTCTCACAATAAAAGTAAATACACCATACAAGACACTCCACATAGTTTTGCATGAAAATCAATCCATTAACAATCTTCCTTTACTCCATTTGTGCCGACTGGCAACAAAAATTGCAGTCACAGTCAAGTCACTTTGCTTGGGCCATACAATATCTGACATCCAACCCCTTCTCTTATGGTTTTCAACTACTTATACTACCCTTTCCTCAGTTTGTGTGCCCATATTAGGGTTGTCCACATTAAATAAAATATTTTGACCTCATGGTGGAAAAGTTGCTTAACAACTTTGAAAAGTTGTCGTGCAACTTTTGAGCAACTTTCTCAATGTTGCTTTTCTTGACTCCTAGACCCATATTGGGCTAACCTAAGGACACCACCATGCTAAGAAGGACCCCTAGGCACCTCAAAGGCACACATACCCTCTATTTCCAAAAAAAACTCAACTTTGACTCATGACCCTAGGACCTCAACTAGGACCCTAACTAGGACCAGATGAGCACATGGCTCTTTATTTTATATACAATGGCTTCATAAAGAAGCAAGAACACAATCAAAAACAAATGGTGGGAGCCCTTTGAAGGGTGCTCCTGCACCATGGTATCAGGGTCTTAGTTTGCAAAAGCCCCAAACAAGGATAAAAATAAATCATGGATTTGAGTACCCTTTCGGAAGTTACAAAAAATATGAGAAACGTGCGTCTGGGTTATCCGTACAAGTGGGGTTTCCAATGTTACACTATTTTGAAGGGTTTAGGCCTTAGTGGGTGACTTGGCAAGATGGGACTAAAACTCTTCACCAGTCAGATCTATTGCTCCAAAAAATTTGGTAATCTACAAGGAAACTTAGAGGGATTTCCATTCATGTGTCACTTGGTCCTGCACCAATCCCCATGTGCTCATAAAACACACTTTTCTTGCTATCCTAACTCACCTACTCCCAGCAGTGAGCCTAGGGCTTCATTGTTTCTCCTCCTCAAGGACCTAAAAACCACAAATCCTATCATAAATCTATGTACATACCCTAACCTAGCATTCTTAATGATTTCAATAAGTTCCATCAAAGAATGCCTAGGTTAGAGCCATTTTCTTGCTCTTAAACCCTACTTGCAAGGGTTTTGCACCTAGTTGCAAAGAATGGAAGAAATCTCTACAACCTAGGACAATAAAACCTGCAAATCAACCTTAATGAAGACAACTACAATGAGCACTCAATAATTTCAATGATTTTACACCATCTTGTCCATACTGGACTGTACAACCAATGAAAACAAGTCAAAAACTGTCAAAAACCAATGGAAACAAGGTTGCTTGACAAACCAAAAACTTTCTCTTGAATTTCCAATCCTCCAACCCATACAATGAGGTAAATTTTGGATTTTATGCCCCTGTTTCAGTCGACTCAACCAAATTTTAATGCATATAACCAAAAATGCAACTTTTGCAAGAAATTGCGAAATGTTACTCAACAACTTTTTACAACTTTTGGCTCTAGGATGCAATTTTGCATTCTAATGCATTTTAAGATTCCTAAAGGTCCTCAAACACCCTATAATACCTAAACAAAACTCAATTGACACCTAATACATGAATACATTCATATGGAGTTCTTTTCCCATGAAGTACCTAAGCATCTCACTTCTCAGGCTGTCATCCACCTAAACACAATGGACTCAAACCAAAACTTGGACAACTCAACCATGGCTCTAATGAGTCCTAAATGGTTGGTCCATTATTACATCACAAAGATAACACACAAACTTGAAGGAAAACAAAAACTGTCAACTTGGAGTGCTAGGTGCCCTCCACCATACTCCCCTGGGTCAAACAACTCAAGTCCCTTGAGTTATAAGGTCTGCAATCTCCACTCCATGCTGAAGTATATCTACCTCTGACATCCACATGGCATCTAAATCAGGTGATCCTTTCCATTTGACAATAAAATGCTTGTAGACTCCTTTCCTTGTCTTCTTTACTATCTTGGTATCCAAGATACTCTCTAACTCAACTGGTTGACTAGGTGGCAAATCCTTTATCCAATCTTCATGAACCGGTGTTGGCATGTCTATCTGACTTGTTGGTGACTCTCCCTTGTATGGATAGAGATCACATACATCAAAAATAGGAGATATCCCCAGGGTAGGAGGAAGTTCAACCTCATATGCATTCTGCCCATACTTGTGCACCACCTTGAGAGGTCCAATTTTCTTCATCATAAGCTTGATAGGTTGCCCTTTTGGAAGTCTCTCCTTCCTAACATATACTAACAGTAAGTCTCCCACTTGAAATTGTACTTTCCTCCTTTTTTAATCATCTTGAACCTTATACTACTCGGATTTTTGCTGCAAGGATTACCTTACCTTATCATGCACCTCTTTAATACCTTCTGCAAATTTCTCCCCTTGTGCACTCTTGGGTGCCATTGAACTGCGATCTCTAAGCTCTAATATGCCACACTATCACAAAATTAATTTTACATGTGCTACGGTTTACTGAGTCATTATATTCTACCTGTCCAAGTACTAGATCCCAAGTCTACCCTTGTTGTTTGGTAACACATCTTAGCAAGGTACCCAATGACCAGTTGACTACCTCTATCTAACCATCTAATTGAGGATGATAGGCAGATGAAAAAGATAACTTGGTGCCCAACTTCCTCCAAAGTGTCCTCCAAAAGTGGCTCAAAAACTTCACATCTCTATCACTAATAATGTTGATTGGAAGACCATGAATTCTGACTATCTCCTTAAAGAAGAGGCCTGCAATATAGGTGGCATCATTGGTTCTCTTGCAAGGTATGAAATGTGACATTTTATTGAACCTATCGGCCACCACATACACACTATCAAATCCTCTTGGGGATCTAGGAAAGCCTAACACAAAATCCATGCTCAAACATTCCCAAGGCCTCTGAGGTATGACCAAGGGTTGATATAGACATGCATTACTTGAGGTTCCTTTTTCTCTTTGACAGATGGAACATTGCTCTACAAATCTTCTCACTTCTTATTGCAACTTGGGCCAATGATAAAACCTACCAACTTTCTCCAAAGTCTTATCAATGCCAAAATGACCTCCTAGACCTCCTTGATGCTTGTCTTGACTAATATTTTGCCTCATGGAACATTGAGGTATGCAAAGAAGATGAACTTTGAACAACAAAGCCTCTTGTATCATGTATTCTGAATAAGAGACATGTGAGGTGTTAGAAAAATCAAAACAAACATTATATATCTCTACAAAAATATTATCATCTTTGTAGAGGTCTTTTAACTCACTCAAACCCACACTTTGCAATTGTATGTCCTGAATAGTCATGACCCTCCTACTTAGTGCATCAGCTACTTTGTTGGTTGTCCCTTTCTTGTGTTTGATAGCGAATGTATAGGATTGTAAGTACTCAACCCACTTTAGGTGTCTTTGGTTCAAATTTTGTTGCCCATTGAGGAAACTAAGGGCATGGTTGTCAATGAAGACTACAAATTCTTTGGGCAGCAGGTAGTGACACCATTTTTTCAATGCTTGAACCATTGCACACAACTCCAAGTCATATCTTGAGTACCTTTTCTTAGCTTCATTTAACTTGTCTAAGAAGAAAGCTATAGGATGTCCCTCTTGGCTTAAAACTGCCCCTATCGCCTTTTGGTGTGCATCACATTCTACTGTAAACAACTAATTGAAATCAGGAAATCTAAGGGTTGGGAGATCTTCTATCTTGGTTTTCAACATCTCAAACCCCTTATTGGCTTCCTCTATCCACTTAAAGTGACACGTAATCCCTCCTTTAATGGTATTGAGAATAGGAGCACAAACATGACTAAACTTTCTCACAAACTTCCTATAAAAAGATGTCATTCCATGAAAGATTCTAACTTTTCTTATGCTCCTACGGATAGGCCAATTAAGTATTGCTTCTACCTTACTTGGATCCATCTTTAAACATCCATGAGAAATAACAAAACCAAGGTATACAAGCTCTATTTTTTAAAACTCACATTTTTCAAGGTTAATCTTGAGTTGAGCCTCCTTCAACCTTTTCAAGACCATCTCCATAAGCTTGAGGTGTTCCTCCTTGGACCCGTTGTAGATCAAAATGTCATCAAGATACACAATAACAAATCTACCAATAAACTCAACTAAGACTTTAGTCATGTGCCTTTGGAAGGTACTAGTTGCATTGGTGAGGCCAAATGGCATCACCAACCACTCATATAGTCTTGCATTGGTTCTAAAGGTTTCCTTGCATTCATCTCTAGGTCTGACTCTGATCTGATGATAACCAAACTTCAAGTCCACCTTTGTGAAGTACCCTGCACCTCCTAGATTGTCCAATAGGTCCTCAATCCTTGGCATGGGAAACCAGTACCTTATAGTAATCTTGTTGATTTCTTTCGAGTCCGTGCACATTCTCCATTTGTCTCCCTTTTTAGGCACTAACATAGTAGGAACAACACATGGACTCAAACTCTTCTTGATAAACCCTTTATCTAAGAGTTATTGCACTTGTTTGGCGATCTCTTCATTTTGACTAGGTGTCATTTTGTAGGCAGCTTTGTTTGGCAGAATGGCCCCTGGTATAAAGTCTATTTGATGATTCACATCTCTCATTGGAGGCAAAGAATCAAGCGTGTCATCCCCTATCACTTGTGCATATTTTTTTAGTAGACCTTGCACGTCTTGAGACACTTCACTCATTGGATCTGCTTTAGCTTCATCTCTAGGCTTCAACATTATAGCATGGCCTTGATGACCTTCTTCCTTCAACACTTTGAGAAACTCTTTACCTCTCATCAACATCACACTTGAACCTATTTGATTTTCTTCCTTTGGATCAGGTAGTGGATCTATTTGATACTTCTTCCCATTCTTGGTTATAAGGTAGTTGTTATTTTCCCCATCATGAGTAGCTCTCACATCATATTGCCATGGAAGGCCCAACAGCAAATGACAAGCATCCATAGGCAATATGTCACATAATAATCTGTCCTTATGCTCACCAATTTTAAAATCCACCCATGCTTCTTCATAAACCAAGACATGTTGACCCCGATTGAGCCATGATACCTTGTAAGGAGTGAGATGAGGCAATCTTTTCAGTTTGAGTTTGTCCACCATTTCAACTAAGACAATATTCTTAGTGGAACCTGAATCTACAATCACTTTACAAGTATTCCCATGTGACCTACAAGTGGTCCTAAACAAACTTTTCCTTTGTGGTGGCTCTTGAGAATGGTTCTCCTCATCATCAATTTTTCTCCTTCTGTCACTGGCCCTGCCTTGGTGATTGAAGAAGTTACACTTTGAGTGTCCTCCTCTTGCAACAATTGAGTTCTTCTTTCCCCCATGTATGAGCTTTTGGAGCTTGAGGATTTTCCCGAGAACTTACTCATGGTATGCCCAACTTTATTGTAGTGATAACACCTACCAGTGAAGACTATGTTTCCTCTACTGAATCTTCCAAACCTGCCCCTAAAATTGCTCCTTCCTCTATAGAATCCTCTAAATGTTTCTCTTTGAGAGTCCCCACTACCTTCTTGACCTTGCTACTCTTCATTTCTTGGTGATTGCTGCCCTCTAAAAAAGTTTCCTCTACCTCTGAAATTCTTACCTCCCCTATGTTTTTTATTTTGGTCACTCCTCCTTTTGATCTTCTCTTCTTCCCTTAGGGCCAACTAAAAACATTTATGGATAGTGTCAGGTGTGAGGATACTTATCTCATCTTGAATATTCTCTCTAAGGCCATTCATGTACCAAGCCAACTTCTCCACTTCATTCTCATGCTTCCTAGCCCTCCAACCGAGTTTATGGAATTCCTCAGTGTATGCATTGACATATAACTCACTTTGTTTCAGATTTTGCAGTCTTTTATGGATTTGAACTTCATAATCTCCTAGTAGGAATTGTGCCTTAAGTTTTATCTTCCTACGCTTCCATGAAGTTATCTTCTTCTTGCCTTCTTCTATCCTTTCTTCTTGCATCATATTCCACCAAACCAATGTTGATCCTCTTAATCTTCATTTGGCCACATTGACTCTTTTCTCCTCACCTACCTCTTTGTAATCAAAATTATTATTGAGAGCCTCTATCCAATCAGCAACTCTTCTCCATTGAGTTTTCCTCCATAGCTCGGTAATCCATCCAGGTTGTCTTTAGAAATGGATTTGGCTACATCCAAGAATAGTTTTTGGTTTTGAGGCATGGCTACTGATATTGGTTCCTCTCCATCTTCCACTTCTTCATCAGTCTCATAACCCCATTTTGTCTTAACCTTCCCCTTCTCCTTCTTAACCTCTCGAGTTCCTCTACTTTCTTCTACATCTTTCAATCCTTCTATCATCTCTGCCACCATCTGTCAGATGGCTTCTGGAATCATTTCCTTTGGAGGCATGGAACTTGCTTCTGATTCTTCACAACCTGACATACACCAAATCTTTCAAAGAATGGCTCTGATACCACTCTAATGCAGAGAGTCTTGGAGCTTGGTTCAATACACCTTCTTGAGTGACTTGTCCTACTCAACCCTTCAACTACTCAAGTTATTCCTATGGCACTTAGTAGGGGTTATGATAATGATACCTCCAAGGTCTTAAAATTTTTGACTTGCCTCCTAGGTATAGCCAATGGTTTCTGGACAATCAACTCCACTCCTTGAGGTTGCCACCTCAAGCACTCACACTCTTCTTCAGGCTCCAACCACTCCTGCAAGGATCTCAACACACGACCACCCCCAATGGGTTCCCAATGCATCTATCAGATGTATTTGAAGTATTTTGATTCTTTAGTGTCACAAAACCCATCTCTTTATCTTCCTAACCTTTCTAGGTCTCTACCGGTTCCAAAATAGGCCTAATTGCATTAACCCTCTCTTGGTAGTTTTAGGGTCTTAGTTTGAAAAAGTAACAAACAAGGCTAAAAATAAATCATGGATTCGAGTACCCTTTTAGAAGTTACAAACAATACTGGAAAAGTGCATCTGGGTTATCCGTACAAGTGGGGTTTCCAATGTCGCACTATTTTGAAGGGTTTAGGCCTCACCACATGACTTGGCAAGATGGGACTAAAAATATTCACTAGTCAAATCTCCTACTCCAAAAAATTTGGGAATATTCAATGGAACTTAGAGGGATTTCCATTCATGTGCCACTTGTTCCTACACCAATCCCCATGTGCTCATAAAACACATTTTTCTTGCTGTCCTAACTCACCTACTCCCAGTGGTGATCCTAGGGCTTCATTGTTCCTCCTCCTCAAGGACTTGAAAAAACAAAAATCCTATCCTAAATCTATTTACAGACCCTAACCTATCATTCTTATAGATTTCAATAGGTGACGTCAAAGAATGCCTAGGTTAGAGCAATTTTCTTGCTCTTATACCCTACTTGCAAGGGATTTGCACCTAGTTGCAAAGAATGGAAGATATCTCTACAACCTAGGACAATAAAACCTGAAAATAAACCTTAGTGAAGACAACAACAATGAACATTTAATAATTTCAATGAGCTTACACCATCTAGTCCTTACTGGATCGTACAAGCAATGAAAACAAGTCAAAAACTGTCAAAAACCGGTGGAAACAAGGTTGCTTGACAAACCAAAAACTTTCTCTTGCATTTCCAATCCTCCAACCCGTACAATGAAGTTAATTTTGTCTTTTATACCCCTTTTTCAGTCGGTTCAACCAACTTTTAATGCCTATAACCAAAAATGCAATTTTTGCAAGAAATTGCAAAAAGTTGCTCAACAACTTTTTACAACTTTTGGCTCCAGGATGCAATTTTGCATTCTAATGCATTTTAAGACTCCTGAAGGTCCTCAAACACCCTAGAAGACCTAAACACAACTCAATTTACCCATAATACATGAATACATTCATCTGGAGTTCTTTTCCTGAGAACTACCTAAGCATCTCACTTCTCAGACTCTCAGCATCCTGAACACAATTGACTCAAACCAAAAATTGGACAACTCAGCCATGGCTCTATTGAGTCCTAAATGGTTGGTTCATTATTACATCACAAAGATAACACACAAACTTGAAGGAAAACAAAAACTTTCAACTTGGAGTGCTAGGTGTCCTGCACCAAGCGATATCCCCAACATGTCCCAATTCGAGATACCCTTGTCAGGTGATGAAATACCCAATCAAAGATACCCCTCAACTACAAAGAGAGAAAGTGGGTGTCATTGTCATTTTTATCTCTCTTCCAAGACCCTGAAGTTCGGTGTACTTTATGCAACTAAGGGTCCACCCTACAAATTGAGCAAGTGCTCCAAACTAAGCGAACAAAAGTTCATTCCCTTGAACATTACTAAGTGTGAGCTATCCTAAATAGAAGGTAGATCCATGTCAATTTATTAACCCAAAATTAAAATGTTTGTTTTTATATATTTAAAAAAAATCTAAAAACATCTTGCAAGCACATGAGTTATTAGTTTATCATAACTCTTCAATAGATTGAATCATCCATGTTTTCCTCACCACATGTTGCAGACAGATCATTAGCATCAAAGCAAATCAAAGAAAAAATGGAAAAGCATCCACCTTTCCAACTAAATGCGACACCCTAATTACATACATGTGAAATACCTACTTAACGCATACTGAATACTGAGATAATGTATGCAAAATACTTATAAAACTCATACGAAAAAGTTAGTGAATGAATGCAAAATTAGAATAGAAGGTTAGAAAAAGAAATCTACAGAACAATGGGTTAGTTTTCAGATTGATTTTAAAATCTTAAGGTCATCCCTGGTATTTTTTTGTATTTTAGGATGTAACCCAGGACCCGATTGTGATATTGAAAATAGGTAATCTGGTATTCTTGAACTCTCTTAGTGATAGATCTGCTCTCATGGTTTTTTGGAAATGTTTATGTTGCCTTCTGCATTCTGTCTATTGCTTGGAACCTTCAATGGATGTGACACAGCCGATCCACGGATGTGACACTATAAAAGAATGAATGTGAAACAAGAGACCTATGGATGCAAAATTATGCACGTATGAATGTGACATCCTGGGTAGGCTTGCGAGAACCCATACCGAGGACCTACAAAAACACAGAAAATAATCAGAAGGTTTGTAGCTAAATGTTCACGTCAAGTTCACCATTATTTTTATGGGCTTTTCATCCATAATTAATCAGAACATACGAATTAACCACTAGAATTCAATTCTAATTAAGAAAATATAATAAATGACAATGGAATAGAATCAAAACTCAATAGAATTAATAATAATCTAATTAAAACTCCCTCTACTGATTTCAATCATAGCTTCCATTTCTCTTCTTCATCATTGTGACTGCATGGCTCTTAGTGTCACTCTAGGATTCTCGCATAAAGATTTCACAATGATTCTGAAGATAGTGGTTACTAAAATTGGGAAATGGATGCTCAATTTATAGATCTTGGATGAGATGATTGGATGGTTGAGATTGATTTGAAAACATAATTGATCAACAGTTGATATTGGAAGTTGAAATCATTTGATTGATGAGTTAACTGGATTGATTGATCAGATGACTAAGTTGATTGATCGGAAATTGAGTTGACTGATATGTTCCCAGAATCTGATCTGGAGTTAGAAAAAGGTGATTAGGGAGTTAACTAAGTTAACTGGGGAGATGGTGGATTTGATTGAGAAGTTGAATGGATTGATTGCTCAGTCAGACTAAAAGTCAGTGCTAGTTAGAATTTTAACATGTGTTGTAGGAAATCAGGTTGAAATTGAAATTGAAATTTGCATTTGAGTTGAATTTTGATTTTTGAAACATGAAATTGAAATGTACATTTTATTGAAATTAGTTTGAAATTAGCATTTGGGGAATTTGATTTTTGAATATTGAATTTTTGAATTAGTAAAGAATGAATTAGTTAATTAAATAATTTAAAGAAATTATTTAATAATTAGAAATAAAATTTTTAATTATTATAAATTATTTAATTAAATAGAATATTTAATTAATTATAAGAAATGAGGTTAAATGATGAATTGATTAAGATAAAAACAGAATAATTAGAAGAGATGAAGAAATATTAATTGAAAGAATAAAATTAGCTTAATTAAATAATTTAAGAATTATTTAACTAATAGGATGAATAATTAGTGCATTAGCAATGAGACATTTTTAAGTGTCTACACTTTATTCCCCATATCTTATGTTACCATTGCCACAACTTTTGATATAGGCGCATCATGACCTACCACATTTACACCTATCACATTGTTTCCTATATAGAATCTTCCTCCTTTATACAAGCTTTGATATTTTATCTTACATTGTTGCACGTGTACATGATTCACTAACGTCCTAAGTATCTATGTTACCACATTAAGGGTTATCAAGATTTATCTCTTCACAATCACATTGTGTACCTACATGACCTAACCATGTTCTAATGGTTATAGTAATGTTGCAAATTTCATACCCTACAATTACACATTACATAAACCTCCCTTGGAGATCAATAGAAGACAATTATGCAATTAAACAACAATTTAAATAAATATGCTTATATCCAATAAAGTAATCTACTAATTCTTGGTCCATAAGTCTGATTTTTCTTGGATGAATGCATGGCATGTAGACATTCGTATGATGTTATAGAACACCATAAAAATATGTGACTGGACTGACCATTGGAGAATTACACTTCTTGCATTGTGATAGTTGTAACACCTCTATCATCTACTCAAGAATCACAGACAAATTCAAAATTTCTATATTGATGTTTAAACTTCCTTCTTGAAATCTCTAGCTCTATCTCCAACATTCTTTTGCATCCTTATCCATTTTTCTCAATCATACAAAATAAAATATTTTCCTTTTGAATCTCTTACTATCACATTGGAAATAAAATTGAAGCTTTGGATGTTATTCTTTCTTGTGGAATTCGTGTAAAGTAAAATCTACCCTTGGACAATTTATCTTCCTCCACTCAAAGATTAGTAACTTATATCTATGAAATATTCTTTAAGTTCATCAAATTATCTTTTATTTGAAGTATATTTCTTTCCTTTGTGTCTCTTTTTATGTCATTTCCACCAATATCCATCTTGGTTGTCTATGGAGGTGGAAACACCAAAATGAGGATTTGACTAATGAAAGTCCCTAAACAACCACTCCAACTTCTCTTTTTAGTCTTATATGTGCAAGTTTTAGAGGAATCTCACCTTGTGGAATTTCTTGCATCTTTTTTTATTTTTGGGTGTTCTCTCTCATTTCCTTTTTATATTTCCATTTTGTTATTTAATGCACAACTGTTAAATTATTTTTATTTCATTTTTTCATTTCCAATCCTCAAAATCTATGTAGAGGTCATACTATTGTTTCTCACAATACTTATGTCGTCTTTCTATAAAAGAGGATAGTGTGTCACGATGTCGTTTGTATGCCACACAAACAACTGTGATGGTGAGCTAGTCCAACTATTTGAAAAACCTAGGTTGCCTGCTTTTTTTTCATGAAGTTGTCATAATTTAATTTTTCCCTGTGCTCATAATATAACCCAAAAACTTATAAAACCTCATCAGTTGATCTATAATTCTATAATTAATTGGTTAAATTAGTAGATAGCAATCAATTTTAATTTATTTGATTGTCTAATTGGAAGTTGAGCTCTAGAGGATAGTTATCTCTTTTTAGTAATTCAAATTTCACACTCTATAATTACATTGGGGTCTTCCCCATGTCATTGTTTGCATGACATACATTTTTTATCACCACTTGGGAAATTGATTTCCTTAAACAAATGTTTTTCACGCTCTTAGATGTCCCATTGGGGGAATATGTTTCTCTATTATTTACCATCTTATATAGGTGTTCCTAGCCATTGAGAGCCACATGATCACCATTATTTTACCATGCTTAGGGTAATATTATTAATCCTTTTCTAACATCTCTAGCACATGAGGTTGTCACACTTATCACTTGAGAACTTTTAATGCTTTATATAAAATATATTCCTTCTAGGGATTACTTTATATTGATCACATGCTTATCTTACATTTACCCTTCATGCACTATTTTTTTCTTCTATATTTCCTTGTATCCTATGGATATAACCAGTTGTGGGGGACATATTTTTCACTAACATTTTCATGTTGAATTCTACATATAACCTAGTTTTAGTTTCTTACAAAGATTCAATTTTAGCTCCCATATAGATCATATACAGATAGAAAACATACATAATGGCACCTTGTAGAGGCAATTAATTTAATGGGCCCCCAAGAGGCCCAACGATATCCTTTGATGTCTAAATTTTTACTTGCATGTTTATGAGTGATACATACTTTACATACACAATTATTCTAGGATTCACATGCACATTAAAGTGGGTGTAAAATATGATGGTGAAATTTACATACCCATGCAATTTCCTATTTAATTTGGTTCTTGTCTTGAGAATGCCTTGGTATATTAACATATTATGAAATGGTGTAGCTTTGTACAAAGTGAATTCCCTTGTCCCATGTCAACATCCTAACATTTACACATAATATGCATATATCCCCCATTTCATCACTATGGCCACACATTGGCATGCATTCACGCTATCCATATTTTATATACACTTACCATTACACGTATTCCCAAATATACATTATCTACATTGGGCTATCCCACTTTTTTTCCCAAGTCAATTTTAAGATTATGGAGGTGACTATGCACACCCAAACTTGAGCATTTCAAATTCAAAAAAAAAAAATTCATAGTTGAGAAATAACTCACTCCAAGTGTCAACTAAACATAAAATTACAAAATGTATTGCTATATCCTTTTATATAAAGGGATTTAATGCATTCATTTTAGACATTCATGATTTGAGAGTTGTATATATCCTTTATATTAAACACTTTAATTGGAACATTATAAATTATCTAGATTTTAATTAAAAAATTATAAATTATTTTCAATCTTGTATACACATTTCCTCAGGTTAGCCTAGCAATGTATGTCTTTGTGTGACATAATGATAACCCTACTAAAGTATTTATACATATTGTCAACCCTCAATCTCAATAAAATGTAGAAGAATTTAAGGTGAACTAAACAAATAGAAAAGTAGAATTTCATAGACTACCAAATCAAGATCTCAAGTGAAGGACAAATCTACAATCATAAACTTGACCTTGATCCTTAAATTGAATGTTCAAACCTCAAGACAAATATCAAATTGAGATTCCATATTTCGAATGCCACAATGTTATACATTTTAGAATATCAATTTAAGTCATTACTTCCTTAATTATAAAACTAAGCACCATAATTTCTATTTACATTCTCATATCTAATTATTATAAATAATTAAAAAAATTAATCCACAAACAATTGCCTCATTTAATTAGTCTAAATAAATTCTACTTCTATGTAAATATTATTATATTAAACTTTACTTAAACTCACACACATCTATATAAACATTTAAATAAGGTGAGCTCCTATCTATCTATATACATGGTCACTTAACCAACTAATTGAAAGGAAAGATGAAAGGATTAATGAAACAACCCTATAGTTAGATCAGATGGTAATAAAACCCAAAGAACTCAAAAAGCAAGTTGAATGAAAGAATCAAAATGCCCATCTTGAAATTAGGGATGCGGTCAGTTCTAGTCCATTGCCATGCGTACTAACAACCAACCTGCACATCTAAATTATCAAACAGAAACAGTTCCAGTCAAATCATCCTACATTTGCATGACTTACTCATCATTTTAAGAAAGCTTGGGATCACTCGAGGTCAGCAAGCTTACAATTGTTTGCCGTGAAATGATATATTGCTTCTCTCAAACATGTCACTGTGTTTTGCTTTTCTCAACAAACTTGAGCATGCCGATTCCTAGGAAGAAAAAAGAATAGGTACAAGATCTTGAAAATCGGAGCCAATGACTTGCTAACACACATAATATATGCAGGCGCAATATACGCGGGTGAAAAGAATTCTTTGATTATTAAATAGATGCCTATATCTGGTCCAGATCCATACTATAAGCAGAGAATATCAAGACTTGTAAGCTCGCAGAAGGAAAGTATGTACGATCCTGAATAACAGAAGCTCTCACGCGTCCTAGGGTGAAAGCACGAGTGATTAAGACATTTATATAGACGTTGGAGAATGAGAAGAGAGATAATTGAGTGTAAGTAGAAAAGAAACGGAGATTTCAAGTAGTTGCAGAGTCCTGCCAATGGAATACACCCAGCTGATCAATCGTATTTCTGTTGGGTATGTCTTCATACAGACAATGATTCACAAAAAAGTATAGAGATCTGGAATTTCTTGGATTGTCTTTACCGTGCACAATTTTTGTGCACCATAGCTGACTCTCTGAGCAGAGCTATCTATATCAAGCCGGACAAGTTCTTTTCAGATTGTCCTGAAATTGATCAAATTGGACCAGTGGATCATACCCAACAAGATCTTTTATCTTAATTTGCCAAACACTTGTTTTAGGTGTTAATCTTATAATCGTAAGATAGGTTAGGTTTGGTTTGATTGGTAGAATATTTCTGTCAAGTGCACCTGTCATTTTCTCCAAAGCTATGGTCACTAGTAGCATAGTTTTATTTCTATTTAGATGAGGCCACCATCTCGAAACTCTACCTAGCAATTATTATGCTAGAAGCTCATCTCTTTGCCCGTATTTCACAAATGAAGCTGGATAAGATTCATTGACGGAATCAAATTGCTAATGAACATGAAAAAAAAGGTTGTCAGATTAAAGTTTGGTTGCTTGTCTCAAAGTGGGAGATCATGCTTCCGAGGAAATTTCTCAAGTACTCCATACTCGCGCATAAATTAGAGATGGCTACTAGCTCTTGACAAAAAAATTGTTTGTTATTATGAGTAGGTTTTCAAATCTCGAAAGAAATTCTTAAAATAAATTTTCATTTTAAACAAGTCTACTATAATCAACTTCTTACTCAATTATACACTTGATCTTGATCCTCAAAGTCAATTATGTATAAGGAAAAAGAATGTTCACATATCAAGACAAATATCTTATAAAATGATATATTGCTTCTCTAACAATAGGTACAAGATCTTTAAAATTGGAGCCAATGGCATGCCGACTCATATAACATATGCAGGCGCAATATACGCGGGTGAAAAGAATTCCTTTATTATTACACAGATACCTGTCTCTGGTCCATATCCATACTCATAGAATATCAAGACTTGAAAGCTCATACAAGAAAATTATGTACGAGCCATGTTAATGGAAGCTCATAGGGTGAGAGTACGAGTGATTTGAGAGATTTATATAGACGTTGGAGAATGAGAAGAAAGATAATTGAGTGTAAGGAGAAAAAGAAACTAAGAATCTAAGTCGTTGCAGAGTCCTTACCAATGGAATACAACCAGGTCGTCAATTATATTTCTGTTGGGTATGTCTTGATACAAACAAATAATAATTTATTTTTAGCCTTCGTATTCCATCGACATCCTTATTGGCTATTGTACGTTACATGAAATCGTAATCGATAATGTTTGTGCATAAATTATCACAACATGTATAGAGATCTGGAATTTCTTGGATTGCACATCATTGTTGGCTCTCTCAGCAAAGTTACCTATATCAATCAAATCAAGTTGCTCTCAGATTGTCCTAAAACCTAGTATATGTGAAGATTAATGTTTCTAAAAATTTAAGAAAGCTATTTGATATTTAAATTGGACAAATGGGTTATGTCTAAGTTCTTCTTTTTTTTCAATTTGTCAAACATTTGTTTCAGGTGTCAATTTTTTAATCAAAAGATTAAAGATTATTCTTAGTATGTATATATAACATACAGATTTAAGGAAACTATTTGTAGTCACATAAATCTGTCCATTTTAATTAAATGAATATTTGCTATTTATTTGGTTAAAAATCCACTAGCCATCAGTTAATTAAATTAATATTTAATTAATTCATCTCCAAGCATTCTTCTATTAATTAAATAAATTATTCAATTTATTTTAATTAATTCATTAAAATCAAATTCCAATTAATTAAATAAATAAAATCAATTTATTTAATTAAAATCCCTTTTTCCTCTTTTAAATAAATTAAATAAAACATTTATTTAAATCATTATCCCCACCCCACTTGCATTTTCCTACAAATGCAACTTACACACATTTATTGAAATAAATGAATTTTTATTTTAAATAAAATCCTATTTTCCCTCACCTACCAATTCCACTTGCATGCCTAAACCCCTTCTAGATTCTTCTAATCACTTCTAATTAACCTAAACCATCTTCTAAACTTTGTCACATTCCTAAGCAAAATGGAGTCACTTCTCAAAGCCTAAAAGTCTTTGATAACCATTAAAGGCTTTCAACCCTCAACCACCAAAACCCTTAAAGTCTTTGAAAACCATTGAAGGCTTCCAACCTTCAACCACTTAATCCCCAAAGTCTCCAATAACCATTAATGGTTAATTCAACCCTCCCACATGGTTAAAACATTTGTTTTGACTCAACCTCTACCCAACCCAAAGGTCTCATCAAGCCTTTAATGCTTTGACCATGATTATCTCTTAATCATTTGCACAAAGGTTTATCCTTGAATTAACTCCTAATCCAATGGGTAAATCTAACTTAGACTTGACCCTTAGCCTTTAGATAGCCATGAGGTCTTCTCAGGCCTTTAATGCCTCCAACCTCTTCTTTCAACCCAACCCTATGTTGACACTTGTCACCATTTCATTGGTGCCAATTGTGCACATGGATCCCCAACTTTCAAGCTTGACCCTTGATTAAACCCTTCAATCCTGGCCATCCATTGCTCCATTTTTCCTATAAATAGAGCCCATTCCTTCATACACCAGATCCTAAAAACTTGTATGCATTTAGACTATAGACATTTTAGAGAGCATTTAGCATAGCATAACTAAAATCTTGTCTTTTTGGTAAAATCAATCATTTTAGCATCACTAGCATAGTATTTAGCTTTTCATTTCATATTTGAAGCACAATACTAAATCTCAATCCTCCATAAGCATCCATAGTGCAAAAAGCTGCTGAGAGCTACACTATTTTGGAACTTGGAGAGGAGAGGAACAAGGGAGAAGGAGCTAAAGCCATGCTAAGAGGCAATTGGAGATGCCTCATAATCTTCGTTTCTTTTATTAGATATATTAGCATGCTTTTAGTGTCTCTTTTGGTATGCCTTTTTAGATTAGTTTTTGATTGATTAACACTAACGGTTTTTGTGTCTTTGGTGTCGTTTATCATTTGCTAACCTTTGTGCCATTTAGGAGGGCATCACTATTGATATTCAAATTGGACAAATAGATCATTTCCAACAAGTTTTTAATCTTAATTTGCCAAATCCTTGTTTAAGGTGTCAATCTTCTAATAATTAGATTAAAACTTACCCTTGGTCTACGTATAACAAGCCTACTCTTTTACCATTTATTGAGTCTCCCCTTCCTAAAAGGAAGAAGGATGGAATATAGCTATGAATCATTAAAAAAATTGAAAAAACAATCAAAACTCTAGCAATAGTGGAGCTCATGCTAAATCTCTGAGTAAAACTAGCAATCAAGTTGCAAGGATGCCAACTAGCACAATTTTCAAACCTCAAGACAAGAAAAAAGTGGCAATTCTCTCTAATGGAGAACAATCTAGCAAGGTGCATAGACCTAAATATTTCAAAATGTCTCAAAACTTCAATTTAATTTTCTTTGCTAGACAATTTTGTTCATTTTCACTTCTCATTTTGTGGGATTGTTACATTCACATAGTCCTCTTAGGTAATGGAAGAAGGCAAGTTATTCTAGAGAAAGGAACACTTTATGGCTCAAAAATTTACTTTGGAAATTTTTTTTCAAATGATTATTTTGTGAAACCACTATGTCACTCTTAGCAAAAATTTAATAGCGACGATATGTCTTTTGACTCCTACAAAAAAAAATTCTCTCCTAGAATGTTATAGATATTATATATCTCTCAAAGAAATACCCAATGAGAGATACCCACCAACAATTATGAGATTTGGATATCCTCTATTTGCAAGAGGTTAAGATTAATAGTTTTTTCCTTTTTGTTGTTTACCATGATATTTGGCTAAGCTAAATTTTTTGGTGTAGCAATCACAATGCAAGTCATGGAGGTCTTGTCACCTTTCTATCCATATTTATGGACCATAGATGTGACCCTACTAAGAAAGCATTAAGGAAGCTTTTCAATATTGACAATCATTCCTTTGGAGTTATTAATATTTATGCTTCTAATGATGTCAGTGAAATATCTTCCCTCTATTTATGGTTATAAATTCAATATCTATGGATTCTTGGGTTTTATGTGGGGACTTTAATACAATGGAGTCGGCATATGATAAAGATAGTACTCTTCCTATGCACTAGACAACTGGCAAAAGGGAAGCCTAGTATTTCATGCACAATGAATTGGGTCCTTACAACCCCAATATGATACATCACCATAATCATTTCCATTCATGCACATGGAGAAATTTCCAATTTGGTTTGGAGTTATTAATATTTATGCTTCTAATGATGTCAGTGAAATATCTTCCCTCTATTTATGGTTATAAATTCAATATCTATGGATTCTTGGGTTTTATGTGGGGACTTTAATACAATGGAGTCGGCATATGATAAAGATAGTACTCTTCCTATGCACTAGACAACTGGCAAAAGGGAAGCCTAGTATTTCATGCACAATGAATTGGGTCCTTACAACCCCAATATGATACATCACCATAATCATTTCCATTCATGCACATGGAGAAATTTCTACAAATGAATTGATCATGCTATTATTTTTATAAAACATTTCTTTAATTTTATCAATTATTTTTTTCATTTTAGTACGCCCTTGTCAAATATAATCTTTTAATATCATTTTCCTATTTGATTCTCCATTGAATCTCAATCTTCCAAACCAAAGGCCAATAAGACCCAATTATTTACCTCTTTGTTGACTCGTTATCCAATGTTAGGCCACATCCCACTTGTTTAGGACTTGGAACTTTAGGCCCCTCAATAGATAGATTGAATTGATTGGTAGAATATTTCTATCAATTGCACCTCTCATTTTCTCCAAATATGTGGTCACTAGCTAGTGTAGCTTTATTTCTAATTAGATGAGGCCACGACCTCAAAACTCTTCCTAGTCATCAGTGAATGCTAGAAGTTTATCTATTTGCCCCTATTTCACATATGTAGGTGGATAAGATTTTTTTCAATAGAATCAAATTACAAATAAACATGAAAGAAAAGGTTCTTAGATTAAAGTTTGCTCACTTGTCTAAAAGTGGGAGATCATGCTTCCAAGGAAATTGCTCAAGCACTTCATACTCATTGTAGTTCCCAAGCCTTTTAAAAATAAGTTAAATATGACCACTAGCTCTTGTAAGCTTCTTGATATCCTTCAAAAAATTGTTTGTCATTATAAGTAGGTTTTTAAATCCCAAAAATAACTCCTTAGAACGAGATGGTGCTATATAACAATACCTCAAAGTAGTCTTTTATAAGATTTCTCATTCTAAACAAGTCTATAGTAATAAATCTCTTTGTTCATTTTCAAGAAGCTATTTTTCTAAGGTCAATGATAAATCTCGTAAACATGACATGTTCCCTTACGAATTTTACAATGCTCTTTGGGATTCAAGGATGGGGATCTCCATAAAATTTTCCTTGAAGACTTTTATACTATTTTTTTAGGTAATATTATAAACAAATACCTAAGTATGAAAATCCAAAAGACATTTAAGATTGGAAATAGATTACTCTTCTTGACATCTCCTATAATATCTTTTGCATAGCTCTTTCTTTATGGCTACATCATCACCTTCCATAGATTGTGCACCCTAAATAAACTAGTTTTATCTAGTCTAGGTATATTTTGAAAAATATTGTTTTTGTTTTTGGGGCCATGGAATGGGCCCCAAGATTGAAATAGACATAATAGGCTATATTTATTAAAATTGAATTTTCCAAATTCTACAATCAAACCAAGTGGCCTTTTATCCTTCTCATGCTTCAAGCCTTAGGACTTAACCCTCATTTTGTTCATTTTGTTCATTTTGGCATGGCTAACGAATGTTCTTTTCAATCTTGTATACACATTTTCTCAAGTTATCTTAGTAGAATTATGACAACCCTAATGGGCAATTTATTAATTATCGTCAACCCAAAATGAAACCCTATAATTAGATCACATGGCAGTAAACCCAAAATGAAACAATCTTATAGTTAGATCAAATGCCAATAAACCCAAAATGAAACCCTATAGTTAGATCACGTGGCAGTAAACCCAAAAGAATTCAAAACATAAGTTGAATGAAAGAATCAAAATGCCCATTTTGAATGCAGGGATGTAGATCTAGTCCACTGCATACGCACTGCAAGCAAACATTTACATCTAAATTATTAAACAGTTTTGAAAGTTACAGTCACATCAACCTACATTATCATGACTTAACTCATCTTTTAAAGAAAGTTTGGGATCACTCGAGGTCTGCAAGCTTGCTATTGTTGGCTATGAAATGATATATCGCTTCTCTCAAACGTGTCACTGTATATGGCTTCTCTAACAATAGGTACAAGATCTTTAAAATTGGAAGCAATGACTTACCAACTCAAATAACATATGCAGGCGCAATATACGCGGGTGAAAAGAATTCCTTTATTATTACATAGATACCTGTCTCTGGTCCAAATCCATACTCATAAAATATCAAGACTTTGAGGAAATTACGTACGAGCCAGGTTAATGGAAGCTCTCATGCACCCTAGGGTGAGAGTACGAGTGATTTCAGAGATTTATATAGACGTTGGAGAATGAGAAGAAAGATAATTCATTGTAAGTAGAAAAAGAAACTAAGATTCCAAATCGTTTCAGAGTTCTACCAGTGGAATACAACCAACTAATATATGTTATGCAGACTTCAACAACTTGGCCAACACCTCCTCAAGCATCATGTATTGCATATGCTTTCAACATTTTTCCATTGTGTGTTGCTGCACATATAGACCTATACTTCAAACCCCACTCCATTTAAATAAAAGTTGTCTCTAATTCTCATATATATATGGCCACCTATGCAACTAATTGAAACGAAAGATGAAAAATGTGTTGGAATGTGAAGTCCAAATTAGAGTCTTAGCTAGCAGTGGTTGCGTCATCATGGCTATTTTAGCTAGGAGTGCTTGCGTCATCATGGATCACACAATAGCGTTTTACATGCAATTGTTCGAGTCATACTTACTATATTTCGTAAGTTGTCTTCAAGTAGGACTCTGCAACTTGGTTGTTTTAGGATGCTCGAAGCCATGTTTTTTATATAGTTTTGAGATTGTTGTAACTCTATAATTCCTGAGAATCAATACAAAAGACAAAATTTGCCCATGGTTTTTTTACTGGTATATTTTTACCAGGTTTTTCCACATAAATTTGTGTTATGTGTTTTTGTTCTTCTTTGTAAATTTTCTACACTTGTTATTTTTCTTACAATTGGTATCAGAGCGTAGGTTATTTGTATAGAAGTTGTTTGTTTTTAGAAGTGAGGAATGGTTGGAAATAGTGTTACTAGATTTGAGGTACATAAGTTTGATGGTTCAAATTTTGCTCTATGCAAGCTTAAGATTCAAGTTTTGTTGGTGAAGGATGGATGTGACAGAGCTCTTAAAGGAGTATCATCAAAACCTACAAATATGAGCACGAAAGATTGGAATACCATGGATAGAATGGCTATAGAAACAATCCAATTACCTCTAGTAGATTCGGTTCTGTTCAATGTTGCAGAGGAGAAATTTGCTCATGACTTGTGGAATAAACTTGCAAAGTACTAGGAAACGAAGTCATTAGCAAACAAAATTCTTCTAAGGAGATAGTTGTATAATTTGAAGATGAGTGGCAATTCATCTGTCACAATTTATCTAAAATATTTCAACACATCGACATGCAAGTTGGCTTCACTGGGTGTGAAAATCGATGAAGAAGATAAGGGGGCAATATTATTTTGCTCATTGCCAGATAGTTGGGATCAGTTGGTTATGTCTCTCAGTAATTTTGCATCGAGTGGGAAGCTGGTCTTTGAGAATGTTGCGGCTGCTTTAATCTCTGAAGATTCAAGACGGAAGACATCTCAAGGATCTTCTTCTAATGAAACCCTTGTTGCAAGAGGTAGAACTCAGGAAAGAGAAAATATTGAGCATGGACAAACCAGGTCCAAATCAAAGGGGCGAAAAAGGGTGAAATATTGGAACTGTGGCAAGAATGGATATGTCAAGAAGGATTGCAGGTTGCCAAAATAAACCAAAGAGAATCCTAATACACCAGCATCTGAGGCAAATACTACTGAAGTTCAGACACCATTGGAAGATGGAGAGGTATTAAATGCTAATTTGAGAAGTTCTTTACTTCATGTTTGGATTCTTGATTCTGGTGCTTCCTTTCATATGACACCACACAGAGACTGGTTTTCTACTTATCAGTCTTGTGATGGTGGTATGGTCTACATGGGAAATGACAACCCATATGAAGTTGTTGGTGAAGGAGAGGTAAGAATTAAGATGTTTGATGGGGTAGTTGGAACTATTCAACATGTAAGTCATGTACCTGATTTATAGAAAAATTACTTTCACTTAGAATGTTTGATGAACAAGGTTATTGATTTAGTGGTGAAAATAGTTGTATCAAGGTAACAAAGGGAGTTTTGGTTGTGCTAAAGGGAGAGAAGGTTGGCAATCTCTATAGGTTGGTTGGACAAACTAACATTGGAGAGGTTGTTGTGGTATTTGATGCAGAGATGGACTCATTATCAACCTGGCATCAAAGGATAGGCCATATGAGTGGATGAGGTCTCAAGGAATTGCTAGATATAAAGCTTCTCCTAGGTGCAAAAACTAAAGATTTAAGTTTTTGTGAACATTGTTTGTTTGGAAAATAGAATAGACTGAGTTTTTCTAGAAGTACTACCAGAAGCAAAGATGTATTAGATCTAATTCATTCAAATACTTGGGAAGCTCTTGTAACATCTATTAGAGGTTCATCATATTTTGTTTCATTTATAGATGATTATTCTCGTAAGGTGTAGGTTTATCTTCTCAAGAACAAATCTGAAGTGTTTTCTTGTTTTAAGAGGTTTAGAGCTCTGGTAGAGAATTAGAAAGGTAAGACAATAAAATTTCTTAGAACTAATAACCGAGGTGAGTTTTGTTTAGCAAAATTTATTCAATGTTGCAGTGAGCGTGGAATTGCAAGGTAGTTGATGGTTGCTAGGACACCACAACAAAATAGTGTTGTTGAATGCATGAACCATACAATCATGGAGCCAACCATATGTATGTTGAGTACTGCTAATTTGGAGCAGAAATTTTGGGGTGAGGCTATAAATAGAGCTTATTTCTTGATCAATATATCTCCCACTACTATTCTTGATAATAGAATTCTAGAGGAAATATGGAAAGGAAAATTAGTTGATTACTCATTCCTCTATATTTTTGGTTGTAATGATTATGTACATATTCCTAAAGAGAATAGAAATAAGTTGGGCAAGAAGTCCACAAATTGTATTTTTATTGGCTATGTAGAAGGTACAAAGAGGTACAGATTGTGGAATACTGTTTCCCACAAGATTATTGTTAGTTGAGATGTGTATTTTAATGAAAAATTAATGCAAAGAGGTAAAGAACAAAAAGGTATGGAAGTTATTCCAGTAGAGGTGGAAAAACATGATGATCATCTAGATGTGCTTGATGAAGAACAACCAGATGTAGAGCAACTAGATGAAGATCAACCAAAAGAACAACAACCAGTTGAGCCACAGGGTAAATCATCCCCTATTTTAAGATCTAGTAGAGTAATCAAACCACCTATAAGGTATTCTCTTACTTGTAATTCTTCTTAGGCATTACATACTGATGTTGGTGAGCCTAGTTCATATCAAGAGGCTTGTGAAGCTGAATGTGCAAGCAAATGGAGAGTTGCTATGGAAGAGGAGATGGAATCTTTGCATAAGAACAAAACATGGGAGTTTGTGCCACTATCTAAGGGGAGAAAATATATTGTGAACAAGTGGGTCTTCAAGTTGAAGAGGGATTTAAATGATAATTTGAAGATATATAAAGCTCGGTTGGTGGCCAAAGGGTATGCATAGAAATTTAGTATCGATTTTGATGAAAAAATTTCTCCTGTTGTATGTTTAAGTACTATTAGAGTTGTTTTATCTATTGTTGATATTCTTGATTTGGAGTTAGAATGGTTAGATGTAAAACCAACCTTCCTACATGGTGATCTCTCTAAGGAGATTTATATGCAGCAGCCAAAAGGTTTTGAGAAAAGAAGCAAAGAGAATCTTGTTTGTACGGTGAGAAAATCATTCGCAATTACATATTTTACTTTCAATTTTGCATTGTTGTCAAAGGGGGAGAAGAATTATGTGATTGAGGAGAAGATTTATGTGACTGACAAAGGGAAACTAGTGACAGGCTGAAAATAGACAGAGCATGGTGAATACTTGGTAATGTAAACCAGGATTCATATTCACCAATCACAACAGAAATCAGAGATGTTGATATTTGTATTGCCATCAATGCCAAAGGGGGAGATTATTGGCATTTGCATGAAGATTGCATTAATGATATGTTATGTTGTCATTGATGTCAATTGAACTAGTGATGGTATTTATGATATTGTTGATATTGTTGTTTTTATTGATATTGTCTTATAACTGGTAGGAAGAGCTTTGAGGAAGATGTTTTAAACTGGTATGTAAGTTTGTGAGTTGAACCGGTAAACCCGTGTATAAGGTTAAACCCTTTCTATTCAATGTAACTGGTAAACCCTACCAGTTATTTTTGTTAAACCCTAACCAATCAAATTTGTTGGTTTAAGATCTAATGATGAGCAGTAATGATGGCGACATGTGTGATCATTGTATGAGGATAAGTTCAGATTGTTTTGGTGCATTTATTTGATTGTCTAGGGAATGAGCAAAGTTGATTGCATCTAATGCATAGCGCATGATGAGTTACAAAGTCTGATGAAAGTTGGAATTTTCTTGAAGAATGTGTATAGATTGTTATGTAAATCCAACGGTCACACTTGAACCAATTTGTTTGTAATCTCTATGAGAGAATTAGGTTTTTGTTGTGTTACCAACCTAATTGATTTGTATTTAAGGTCGATGAAGGGTTAGTGCAGGATCAAGGGGGACCAAAAAGTGGCGATGTCAAAAAAATAGCCTTCCTCACTCGCCTAAAAACGCGAAAATTTGTGTTGACTTTTTGCTTGACCTAAGTGTCAGTACACCTTGTCCTGGTAATTACCTATGCAAATCGGATATCCAATTTTCTCGGATGTCCGATTTTTATTTGTAATTTTAATTTAAAAAATATATTATATGTTACATATTACATTATATATATTATATAATACGTATTATATAATATATTATTATATTAATATAATACAATATTGTATTATATTATATATAATACAATATTGTATTATATTATATATAATACAATACAATATTGTATTTTATTATATATAATATAATACAATACAATATTGTATTATATTATATATAATATAATACAATATTGTATTATATTATATATAATATAATACAATATTGTATTGTATTATATATAATATAATACAATATTGTATTATATATTATATAATATAATATTGTATTATATATTATATAATATAATATTGTATTATATTATACTATAATATTGTATTATATTATATATTATATAATACAATATTGTATTATATTATATATTATATAATACAATATTGTATTATATTATATATATATAATATAATACAATACGTATTATATAATACAATATTATATTATATTATATTATATTATATTATATATTATATATAATATAATACAATACGTATTATATAATATATTATTATATTATATATGTTATTTAAAAATAATTGAAGTATAGAAATCAGATATTCGAGAAAATCGGATATCCGATTTTCTGAGACTTTTATATTTTGACAATGACAGTCTCGTGAGTCATTTTTAACTCATGAGTCGCACGAATTCATCAAAATCCAATATCTGCTCCATCCAATATCCGATGTTTTGACAAAAAATTGTAAAAAAATAGATTTAGAGGTAAGAATTTTATTGTTTTGAATCATTTTCATTCATTTTTTGTATTTTTTGTTAATGTTTATTTGATTTTTCATTGAAAATGTGGTTTTTTTTCATGAAAACTAGGTTTTTTAAAATCAAATACCTAATTGTTTAAATTTGTTAACTAAATTTAATTGTTTACATTCAATTAAATTAAAAATGGGGGATAACAATGAAAACACTGACCAACCACAACCACAACTGCAACAACCAAACCCTCATTTGCCAAACCCCCCCTCAATTCAAGATTTGATTGCATAAAATTTGAATGAATTGAGGGGGATTGCAGAAGTATATCGTAGGATCCCTCGTCTACACCCATTGTTTGATCCTCTCACGTTGATCATAAAAAGTATGGAAACCATGACTGAGGAGCACGACGTCGCCCTTTTGTGGTAAGATTCTATGAAGGAAAAATATGCAGATGGCTTGTCGTATAAGGATATCAAAGATCTTAAGATATCCAAAGCCGAAATCGCCTCATTGTTTGTCAATCCCCATACTGGTCAGCCCGTAGATCCCAAAAAATAAAACTTTCTATCAAATGGTGCACAAATGATGGGATTGTGAAAAAAATTTGGGATCGTTGGTGGATGGTTTTCGAAAAACCACCCAACAACAATCTTGATATCCCCTTCTATTTAATAAAAAAATTGTATGCTGAGTTTGTTTTACGCAAACATGTGAACTTCTTTGACATCCAACCTTTCTAGGGTGTAGGTTTAGGTATGCCCAAAATAGACTTGGGGCAGTCAGAGTAGTCCAGGGCCCATATGTCCCCCCTCCTCTTATTGATCCCCCACCTGCAGTTCAACATCCTGATATCATTTGTGAGGCGGCTTCATGGACCATATCGGCTATTCACTCTTTGAGTAGCCTTTTGGTTTCTCAGGCTACGTCAGTAGCTCAACCTACTCTTGCTGGTAGTGGTGCATCTGGTGCCAATGACGCGTCATCCTTGGCTCCACACATATGCGTGCCCCATAGTTGTGTCATGTGCGGGCACATATGCTTTGGTCCAGTTGGACAGCCCGTTGATCCTCCTGTGGGCAGTGCTGATTATGAGGTGCATGAGATGCATGATGCACCAGATGATATTACAAAGACTGGAGGATACCCTGGGGAGTCCTCACATGCTAGAGTCGAGGAGGCACCGTCATCATACATTGATGATGTATTGGTAAGATTTGTGTTTTCACAGTTCATGTTATATTTTAATTAAATATTTTTAAATTAGATAATATTAAGTATAATTTTTATTTACATGGTCTATATAATAGCTAATGATCGAGGATGAGTTGAGAAAGATTCAGGAGGGCACCTTGTCGGCCATTTCATTTGGCCTTGATAGCTTGATGATACATATATTATTGCACCTAGTCATTTGTATTTTATTGTACATACATGCTCATCATTTATATTTGTATTAATTAGATTATGTAGTAACTTGCATGTATATCTAATTTTACTCTTGTAGGGCACAAGCAGCACAAGTGTCATGCAGTGTGATTTAGGATCTGGTAGTGCAATTGGAGACAAGGGAAAGGTAATTGAATGCAAATATGATTGAATGAATAGTTTAAATAACATAGTGATTATACATGTCTAGACATAGATTGATAGTTTCATATACTTGTTGTGTATATATACAAAGAACTCTTGGCTTTACATCCTTGATGACTACACCCAGTATACCTGAAGAAGAAGAAGAGATGCCTCGAGTAGATGTGTGTTTATTTTATTATTTGATTAGTAGATATAATTTGTTATTATCAGTGACAATTATATGCTAACTTGTATCAATGTCATGTTTCTGAACTATGTAGGTTGTGTATCAAAATATTCAAAACATACCTCCTCTACCAAAGACATACATCAAGAGTCCTGCAAAGCTGAAGAGAAAATGTGGAGATGAGGTAAACATGAATAGTTCAATTATAGTTCATTTTTATGTTAACTTTTCGAATGTGAATTATAAAATATAACTAATATTAATCGTAGTTTGTTTTTCTTGTGCAGGATCCTTCAGAGCCGAGCAATGCAACGAAGAGGATCAATTTTGATTATCCATCAGCATCTTAGGATGTTATAGATAGTTTTGGGATGATTACATGTCTAGTTGGCATGTATATTTTGAATATGGACATGCATTCACGTATTTAGACATACATTTTGTTTCAGTTGGTGTTTATGTCATATTTGTGTATGGACATACATTTGTAATCATTCGACATTTATATATATATAGAAGTTGATATTCGATCATATAAATTGTTTCTCATCTGTGCGTGGTGTTATCATGGAAGTCTTTAATCTTCATTCCAATAATTAACAATGGCTAATAATGGCTATTTAATGAACAATACAATTCATTTCATTTCATCACAACTGTTGTTTTTATAATGAACAATATAATTCTTTTAATGAACAATAAAATACAATTTATTTAATGAAAAATACAATTTATAACAATACAATTTATTTAACCAACAATACAATACAATTCATTCAATGAACAATACAATTCATTTAATGAACAATACAATACAATTCATTTAATGAACAATACTTGATACAATTCATTATTACCCTATGCATGCATGGTCCTATTTTGCCCCTCACCTCATTCGAACACTTGGGGTTTTATTAGGGCAACAATTTTTCGGTTGGCAAAAAAATCGTCAGTCTCACTCAATCGAATGTTGTCGTGTGGCCGATTTCTCATTTTGCTCATCGCGATTGATGAACCGTCGGCTTTGACATATCCAGTCAGGCATTATTACCCTACGCATGCTCCTATTTTTTCACCCCACTCAATCTGATGCTCGGGGTCATACCCTACTGGCGTCGTTTCTTGAGCGCCCTAAGTGCTCAAAATTGTCAAACTTTGACGGGCCCTAACTCGGAATATGTGGCACCTGCGAACAATCTGTTTGAACCTATGGGGCCATGAGAGGGGTCCCTACAAAATTCTATCTCGGTTTTTCAAGTTACCCTACGGTTTTATTAGGGCAGCAATTTTTCGGTCGGCGAAAAAATCATCAGTCTCACTCAATGGAATGTTGTCGCGTGGTCGATTTCTCGTTCTATTCATCACGATGATGAACCGTCGGCTCTGACATATCCAGTTAGCCATTATTACCCTACGCATGCTCCTATTTTTCCCCCCACTCGATCCGACACTCGGGGCCATACCCTACCGGTGTCGTCCCTTGAGCGCCCTAAGTGGTCAAAATTGTCAAACTTTGACAGGCCCTAACTCTGAATTCGTGGCACCTGTAAATGATCCGTTTGAACCTACAGGGCCACGAGAGGGGTCCCTACAAAAGCCTATCTCGGTTTTTCAATTTGCCCTACGGTTTTATTAGAGCAGCAATTTTTTGGTTGGCGAAAAAATAGTCAGTCTCACTCAATGGAATGTTGTCACATGGCCAATTTCTCGTTCTGCTCATCGTGATGATGAATTGTCAGCTCCGACATGTCTAGTCAGGCATTATTACCCTATGCATGCTCCTATTTTCCCCCCCACTCGATCCGACGCTCGGGGTCATACCCTACCGACGTCGTCCCTTGAGAGCCCTACATGCTCAAAATTGTCAAACTTTGACGGGCCCTAACTCAAAATTTGTGGCACCTGCGAATGATCCGTTTGAACCTATGGGGCCATGAGAGGGGTCCCTAGAAAATCCTATCTCATTTTTTCAAGTTGCCTTATGGTTTTATTAGGGCAACAATTTTTCAGTTGGCAAAAAAATCGTCAGTCTCACTCAATGGAATGTTGTCGCGTGGCCGATTTCTCGTTCTACTCATCGTGATGACAAACCATCATCTTCAACATGTCCAATTAGGCATTATTACCCTACGCATGCTCCTATTTTGCCCCCCCACTCGATCCGACGCTCGGGGTCATACCCTACCAGCATCGTCCCTTGAGCACCCTACGTGCTCAAAATTGTCAAACTTTGATGGGCCCTAACTCAGAATTTGTGGCACCTGCGAATGATCTATTTAAACCTATGGGGCCACAAGAGGGGTCCCTAGAAAATCCTATCTCAGTTTTTCAAGTTGCCCTATGGTTTTATTAGGGCAGCAATTTTTCGGTTGGCAAAAAAATTGTTAGTCTCACTCAATCGAATGTTGTCGCGTGGCTGATTTCTCATTCTGCTCATCATGATGAGAAATCGTCGGCTCCTACATGTCCAATCAAGAATTATTACCCTACGCATGCTCCTATTTTGCCCCCCCACTCAATCCGACGCTTGGGGTCATACCCTATGCATGTGACATCCATGAAGGGATATGAAGGGATATTTTGTAAACAATCAGAAACCTTTAATGATAATCAAGTTGAAGCCTTGAGATTTATGAAATATGGTTCATGTCCAAAACTGTACCCTGAAGCCACACACTCTTCCCTCTCCCAGCATACACTAATTAGTCACAAGTTAACATAGAATCTAGAAGGATTTGATGAGAGCATTTTGATTTTACTTATGTCTTGTGTATTATAATAAAGACCAATTTGCCAATGTGACATCTTCATATGAGAGAAAAGCTTCATTTTATCTCAATACAGTTGTACCTATTTCATTATTAGAAAAATAAATATACAAATATCTGTTATTAGCATCCTCTATATTATGGATTTGAATTGATGTTCTCAATTGGTTATCATATCAAGACAACCATCCATGACTTTCAAAGTAATTGATATTTATTCCTACACCTCAGACTCACAAGACTAATAATGAAATGACATTTATGATTCATCAAATGTTGACAAAGTCTAATCAAATTTCAACTTCAAGATGTATACAACATATCATATTCAACTTCAAGATGCATACAACTTACCATATTCAAGCTCATGCCAATCACCACTTGGATATTGTTATATATCAATTAAAGTACAATATATGTAATAAAACCATATAGTCTTACAAAAAAGCCGTCATATACCATCTATGTCGATTAAAGTACAATTCATTTGTAACAGGGGCACACTCACAATCTGAAGTTGCAAAGCCCTGTGGGAAGCATCAAATTAGAAATTTACTAATCTGACTCATACTACTGTCAAAAGCATCAAAGATGCTACTGCTAGAGAACACCATGCTCCATTGTGGAGAGAATATTAGGTGCATCTGATGTCAGCATCTGAAAATGAAACAATGATATTCAATTGCCAAAATCTAACTGACTTTATTTTATAAACCATTAATGAATAAAAATAGACAAGGTTACCTGAGTGAAAGTTCGATGACCACCTTGACTAGTAGGTGTTGATGTTGAAGGCCCAACATTAACCTATTTACCTGACTATCAATGTCAAATGTTTGATTCAATAGATCATCTGTCATGACAATTTGATCCACTGTAGATGTGTCATGGCCACATGCATTTGAATCATCTTCATGATAATAAACAATGACAAGACCCACAATTTAATCTCATTAATGCACAAAGGAATATGTACCTTCACCAAGAGAGGGTCTTGTCAATGACAAATGATCTAGCATGAACCTGTATTTTTAAGAATTGTTAGTCTACACATAAAATGCATGGATGAACATAAAGGATTTATGATAATCACTTCAACTAAAATGCATGATAATAAATGAAAAGGTAGAATTATATACCATAAAAATACGTCCCTTCGAATTATATCAACAGAACCCACTATGTTGATGCAAAAATCGTAATGTGATACTGTTGTACATCATCAAAAAAGACCTTCATGAGCATAAAGGTTATGCGATAATTATATCATAAAAATTTATCAAATAGTGTTGTCTAATAACAAAAATTGTAAAGCTCATCAAATGCATTATAATAAGTCGTGTTGCAAAAATACATCCCTTCCAATTATATCAAGTGTACTCACTATGTGCATGCAAAAACCATGTTGCCAAAAAAAAACATTCATCAATAGACCTGCATTTTGAACACATCCTTAATATAAATGTAACAAACTTCAACATTAAGGTTTAATGATCATTGTTTGAAATGAAATGCATGATAAAAAAATAAGGCACCATTAAAGACCTACTACTCAAGTGTGCCTGAAGGGTCATCTCTTTGTTTAAGAGTATCCAATATTGCTTCATGATCAGCAGTAGTCACTGTCCATAGCTCTTTGGTCTTCGGTTTTGCTTGATGCTTCAACAACTTGACATTTGTAGCTATAATAAGGTGTGAATACATTATAATGGTTTTGTGTCTCTCATAGTCTTCAAATGCAGGTATGCCATTCTTTCTAATCATGTATGTTCGCAACCAAGTTCCCACAACAACAACTGAACCTGTAGGATATGTGAACCCATCACCATCTGTCATAGGTTGTGTTAGCTTTTGTTTTCCCTGTACACATCGTGCCAACCAATATTCTGATCTCTCTTCATTCCCTTGTTGTGCAACAACTGCAAAAACATGTCCTGGTTGTACAAGATCTGATAGACGAGCATACTCAAGTGAACTTTCCATGTCATTGTTTGACAAGGATATTGTTTGAGATAAATGAGTTAGATAGTGGGGAACCCACGTATCAACCCACTCACATGACTCGCACTGATCCCAATCACACCAAACACAACTCTGACAAAAACAAGCCAACGCTCATGTCCAAATGGTCCATGTACTTGCATCTGAGCTGAGAAATGAATGCATCTTTGAAGAATCTTTAATTATTTGACAATCCAATCTATCTCCCATTGTTCCCTCCTCAAGCAACCAAAAGAATATGCTCACTGCTGAATCAAGAGTACCTCCATGTGACAATGTTGAACTACACCAATCAACAATAGAACGTGCATCAGAGAAATTTGCACCTGAAATCCTCAATTGCTCCTTAACTAGAGCTCTCTTCAAACATGCACCTGCTCCATCATGCTCTCCCTTCCCATGTCCCACCTCAAAAAAACACCAAATATGAGGTATACGCCTCTCCACATGAATTCTACTCGACCAATAAAACATACAGGCATTCTTGAATTGACCCATACATTTATCTAACCATATTATATGTTGGTCAATTGCAATATCTTTCTCATGCAAGAACTCAAAAAAATTCTCAAAAGAATGTTGCACATACTCGGAGGAGTGTGATCTATCATCACTCATATAAAAATGATACTCCCTGATTATCTTCCTATCCTCTTATGTACTATCAGGAGCATGTCTATATGTAATGTGAATAAAAATAGCTATCTAGACTGAATTGGAGTATTGAGATTGTACCTCATTATGTGGTTGCAATGTATAGTACTCTGCAAAATCAACCACTGATACAATAGTGCCAATCGGGAAAGAGTTCTTACACATCCTGAACTGTTGATCCAACCACTAAGACCTAGGGGTGTGCCTTTCATACTTGTAGAAAAGATTTTCCTTAAAATACAAAATAAAATCAGCAATACTCACTTCTTTTGAGACTAATTCGCATCTAGAACCTTCACCTCCACTCTTCAAAGTATATTTCACTATCTCGTATCTTTTTTTCTCAACATAATTATTTCCAAACTCGTGTTCGCTGCCCTCATGAAAACATGAAACAAACTTTGACAACCCACCACATTCTGAGCACTTCTCATTCAAACAATCATTCCTATAGAAATAGTAGCCATAATCTCTAGGGCATAAAAATAGATCTTGCAAGTCTCTTGATGATCTTGGAAATAGCATTGCACCACACTCCTGCAACATCTCATTAGTATGCATTGTAGAACGAATATGACATAAAAGTTCATGGTACATTGAAAACTCCACATGGTACTTGCAACAATAGGTATTGCGAATCATAAGAGGAACACAATAAAATGGTTTCAAAGATTCAAAGGCCCTTTGTGATATTTGCAAAGTTGGATGTAATTCACAAAAAATTTGGTACAACATTGTTTGGGTTGATTCCAAGAAATGTTTGGGATGCGGTGTGCGGTCTCGGTTGTTGATTCTTAATTTCAAAATGTCCTTTACATTGGGTGACACTCTAGAATTAGAGTGCCAAAATTGTTGAATCTCTTCCTTCACATTGTCAGTCAACTTTCTATCAACACGTGGAAGCCTCCCACCAAATGCCCATGTATCTTGTTGAAGTGGATCGTCAAGTCTTTGTCTTCGTGCAAGTGCTCTATCCAAAGTTTTACGGTTTATGTTAAAATCAACACAAGTTTGTCTCATTCGACAAGCCTTCCTCAATGGATGGCTTACTAAGGAGGTTGTAATCACTCTTCGAGCGGCTCTCTTATCTCTTTCTTTGATATTCTTTCCAATAGAATTGAGAGCGTCAAATAGATTTTTTGCAATAATAGAATTTCTCTCCATCTTCTTGTTCATACGAATCTTCAATTTGTTTAGCAATGGTCTCATCTTTATCATCTTTAGCAATTGAACAAAGAGTTTGCATTGCTCGGTCAATGTCTTATTGCTAAAATGTTGGTTGAAAAGTTGTGTAGCCCACAACCGAACAGTTCTTGTTGACCTCTTGCCTTCAAGATTCGCAATAATGTTCTCATAGATTTCAAATAACCATTTTGGGGTTCTTGAAGGTCTTGGATTTGGAATTTGTCTTTCATCCATGAGAGGGTCTTCATTTCTAAAGTAATTAGGTGTAACATATGGTTCACTTGGTTGAGAAATTCCACCTTCAACGTTAAATTTTTCCACATTTTCACCTCCTATGTCAAATTTTTCCACATGTTGAGCATTTTCATTATCACTTCCAACATTTTCAAAATTTTCAATATTTTCACTTTCAAAATCTACATTTTCATTTTCAATAACTTGTGGCACATTTTCAAATTCAATTTCCTCTTCAGTTGAAGTAACATTAGCAATATTTAACATACCTTGTCTTCGCCTCCTATGACATTCTCTATCTCTTTCTCTATACACTTCAATTTGGTCATTTGAAAGTTTTCTTTTGCGTTTAGACTTCCGACGACTACTACTCCCCATTTCCCTCCACACATGCTCCTTCGTGATTGACAATGTAAGTTTTCACTTTAAGAATCTCCCAAAAGCACAAATTTGTCTCTAGCTGTCTGAAAACCCATGATCCTAGACAGAAAACAGAATATATGTAGAGTGTGGGCCATTGGAATCTACAGAATGGCCCACAAACCCTTTTTTTCTCCGTTTTTTGTACAAAAATCAGATATCGAATTTTATCCAATATCCAATTTTAATACAAAAATTTGTGGTCCCCAAAAAAATTCCCGTTGCCACCATTTATTTAGTAATCTGCCACATTGTAGAAATCCAATATCCGATTTTATTAGTCATATTTTAGAGAGAGAGAGAGAGAGAAGGAGAAAGAGAGAGAGAGAGAGAGAGAGAGAGAGAGAGAGAGAGAGAGAGAGAGGAGAGAGAGAGAGATAGAGAGAGAGAGAGGAGAGGGAGAGAGAGAGAGAGAGAAGGAAGGAGAGAGTGAGAGAGAGAAAAGGAAGGAGAGAGAGAGAAAGAGAGGAGAGGGAGAGCGAGCGAGCGAGAGAGAGAGAGACAAAGATAGACAAAGAGAGACAGAGAGAGAAGGAAGAAGAGAGTAAGAGAGAGAAAGAGAGAAGGAGAAGGAGAGAGGGGAGAGAGAGAGAGAGACCCCTATGGACACCCTATGACCCCTGACGACATGATTTGATGTCTTAAGGGGTCCTATGGTGTCGTTAGGGGTCATATGGTGTCTTGGGACACCATATGACCCCTTAGGACATAATATAACCCAAAGCGACCCAATATGGTGTCATTAGGAGTCATATGGTGTCCTAAGAGGTCATAAGGGTTCATCAGACACCATATGACCCCTATGGACACCATACAACCCCTAATGACACCATAGGACCCCTTAAGACACCAAATCATGTCGTTAGGGGTCATATTGTGTCCTATGACCCCGTAAGACACAATATGACCCCTAACAACATGATTTGGTGTCTTAAGGGGTCCTATGGTGTCGTTAGGGGTCATACAGTGTCCATAGGGGTCATATGGTGTCTTGGGACACCATGTGACCCCTTACGACACAATATGACCCCTTTTCCCTACAATATGACCCAAAGTGACCCAATATGGTGTCATTAGGGGTCATATGGTGTCCTAAGAGGTCATAAGGGTTCATGGGACACCATATGATCCCTATGGACACCATACGGCCCCTAACGATACCATAGGACACAATATGACCCATAACGACATGATTTGGTGTCTTAAGGGGTCCTATGGTGTCGTTAGGGGTCATACGGTGTCCATAGGGATCATATGGTGTCTTGGGACACCATAGGACCGCTTAGGACACAATATGACCCCTTTTCCCTAAAATATGACCCAAAGCGACCCAATATGGTGTCATTAGGGGTCATATGGTGTCCTAAGAGGTCATAAGGGTTCATGAGACACCATATGACCCCTATGGATGCCATATGACCCCTACCAACACCATAGGACCCCTTAATACACCAAATTATGTTGTTAGGGGGCATATTGTGCCCTACGACCCCGTAAGACACAATATAACCCCTAATGACATGATTTGGTATCTTAAGGGGTCCTATGGTGTCGTTAGGGGTCATACAGTGCCCATAGGGGTCATATGGTGTCTTGGGACAACATAAGACCCCTTACGACACAATATGACCCCTTTTCCCTACAATATGACCCAAAGCAACCCAATATGGTGTCATTAGGGGTCATATGGTGTCCTAAGAGGTCATAAGGGTTTATGGGATACCATATGACCCCTAACGACACCATACGACCCCTTAAGACACCAAATCATGTCGTTAGGGGTCATATTGTGTCCTACGACCCCGTAAGACATAATATGACCCCTAGCAACATGATTTGGTGTCTTAAGGTGTCCTATGGTGTCGTTAGGGGTCATACGGTGTCCATAGGGGTCATATGGTGTCTTGGAACACCATAGGACCTCTTAGGACACAATATGACCCCTTTTCCATACAATATGACCCAAAGCGACCCAATATGGTGTCATTAGGGGTCATATGGTGTCCTAAGAGGTCATAAGGGTTCATGGGACACCATATGACCCCTATGGACACCATACGACCCCTAACAACACCATAGGACCCCTTAAGACACCAAATTATGTCGTTAGGTGTCATATTGTGTCCTGCGACCCCGTAAGACACAATATGACCCCTAACGACATGATTTGGTGTCTTAAGGTATCCTATGGTGTCGTTAGGGGTCATACGGTGTCCATAGGGGTCATATGGTGTCTTGGGACACCATAGGACCCCTTAGGGCACAATATGACCCCTTTTCCCTACAATATGACCCAAAGAGACCCAATATGGTGTCATTAGGGGTCATATGGTGTCCTAAGAGGTCATAAGGGTTCATGGGATACCATATGACCCCTATGGACACCATACGACCTCTAACAACACCATAGGACCCCTTAAGACACCAAATCATGTCGTTAGGGGTCATATTGTGTCCTACAACCCCGTAAGACACAATATGACCCCTAACAACATGATTTGGTGTCTTAAGGGGTCCTATGGTGTTGTTAGGGGTCATAGGGTGTCCATAGGGGTCATATGGTGTCTTGGGACACCATAAGACCCCTTAGGACACAATATGACCCCTTTTCCCTACAATATGACCCAAAGCGACCCAATATGGTGTCATTAGGGGTCATATGGTGTCCTAAGAGGTCATAAGGGTTCATGGGACACCATATGACCCCTATGGACACCGTACGATCCCTAATGACACCATAGGACCCCTTAAGATACCAAATCACAAGGTCGTAAGACACAATATGACCCCTAATGACATGATTTGGTGTCTTAAGGGGTCCTATGGTGTCTTAAGGGGTTGTACAGTGTCCATAGGGGTCATATGGTGTCTTGGGACACCATAGGACCCCTTAGGACACAATATGACCCCTTAGGACACAATATGACCCAAAGCGACCCAATATGGTGTCATTAGGGGTCATATGGTGTCCTAAGAGGTCATAAGAGTTCATGGGACACCATATGACCCCTTAAGACACCATATGACCCATAACGACACCATAGGACCCCTTAAGACATCAAATTGTATCATTAGGGGTCATATTCTCTCTCTCTCTCTCCCTCTCTCTCCCTCTTTCTCTCTCTCTCTCCTCTCTATCTCTCTCTCTCCTCCTCTCTCTCTCCTCTCTATCTCTCTCTCTCCTCTTCTCTCTCTCTCTCTCTCTCTCTCTCTCTCTCTCTCTCTCTCTCTCTCTCTCTCTCTCTCTCTAAAATATGACTAATCAGATATCCAATTTTTTAAGTCAAATTTTCAAATTTCAAATTTTGGCTCGGGATCGCTTTGGTATTTGGCTTGGAAGTGACAAGCCTGGAAAGTCAACTGAAAAAATGTGTTTTTCAGTATTCCTTGATTTTCCAGACTTTACATTGGTAGCTGACAACTTTTTTTGTAACCAAAATTGATAAAACGAAAAGGGATTTTTAAGGACGTTCCCAACTTTCCAACAATATAAGGCTTGTCTTATTTTGACTTTAATAAATTATTATTATTTATTTTCTAATTGAATTCTGACAATAGTACTGATTGATATACTGATTGAAAAACACTCATAACTTTCAAACGGTTTAACATTTTTTGAAACCAAAACATGCATCACATCCTATGCTTCGTCTACTATAGGGAAAAATTTTAAAAAATTAAATTTCATAAGATTTTGACCAAGTTAAGGTGGTCAGACGTAGGAGTTTTTGAATTTCTGAAAAGTTGTAGTAAAAAATTCATAAATAATTATTTAATTTATAAAAAAAATTTAAAAAATATGTGTCACATCCGAACATGAGTCTATTACTTATATTATAAATATTATAAAAAAATATTAAGATTTTATTGTGATTAGGGTGGTCAGACATACGTCTACTTCTTATTTTTTTCCTGAAATTTTAGTACCACTCCATTGAAATTTGAAATTTTCATCAAATATTTTTTTTTTCCAAAAAACAACTAGTAGCTTAGAAACTACATTCAATTTTCTATATATTCTCTTCTTACATATTTTAAAAATAATGTTCACAACTTATTCAAATTTTCATGTCAAGTTGCATAACTCTGATTTTCTAAAATTTCAAAGGGCCTGTTTTGGCACACCATGATCTTGCACATACCCTGAAGTTGTTTTGTTTAGTGTTGACAAAGTGTTGGCTAAAATAAGTTGAGTGTGCGGTTGCCTAATCGGAGAAAGGATCTGCAGTTTGTGTAAAGGAAGATTGAAGCTTAAAAGGATCAGATCAAGCAAATGTAGTGCTATTTAGACAGATCAAGAAAACGTGTTGTTTTCTAACAGTTACATCAGAACTGAAATCCCCTAACTAGGTAAGATCTAACAAGGTGTTCCATTAGCTTGGATTCTCAAATCCTCTACCGAGGTTACTCCTAACAGGGTATTTTCTTTTTATCAGGGCATTTTGTAAATCCCTTAACGAGATTCCTAACAGGATTAGTTCTTAACAGGACCTATTGTAAAAAGCTTTAACAGGCTTGGCTCCTAACAGGGCGAACTTTAGAAGAGTTTAGATAGCTATCTTGTGAGTCTCATCTCACTGTGATTTTTACCTATTTGATTTTTCCACATATAAACATTTGTGTCATGTGGTGAATATTTTTGTGGTTATGATCTTATTTCTTGATTTGATTGACTACTTAACTATTCTGATAAGGCATGATAACTGGAAGCATTGAGAGATGAAATATGTTGATATATGATTAAGCACTTTGATGTTTACAAAATTGAAGTTGTTTACTATTAAGTTGGTATAACAGTTAACCGGTTGATGTTGAGTATTCTTATGAGTATTGATCTTGACAATGAAAGTTTACTTTGTGAGTTTGAGTTTGAGTTTGGGAAGTTTGTATCAATTTTTTAGTTTACTGATTCACCCCCCCTCTTAGTAATCTATCAGATACTTATTCTTTCATCATACCGTCAATTGGTATCAGAGCATCTCAGGTCCTCTTAAATCTAAAATCCTAACATCTTGAGGAAAAGATCTTGTAGATCATGATGAAGAAGGAAGGTCCAAAGTTCAACAAAGATAACTATAGGATATGGAATGACATAATGAAGATTTACATTAAGAGTCTAGGAAGTTAGTATTGGGATCGTGTAGAAACTCAATATGTTACACCTACTGGAACTCTGGCTGATGATTAGAAGAAAGAACAGCAAGAAAATCATCAAGCATTGGAGGCTATTATCAGTTCCCTGTCTGATGCTAAATATATAGATGTTCATGGTCTTGAAACTGCATATGAAGTATGAAAAAAAACTTGAAGAGATTTATAGCGGTGATGAACATGTTAAGATTGCTTAAGAGGAGAGCCTAAGAAGAAAGTTTGATGACATGAGAATGTCTGAAGGTGATAATATCTAGTAATATGGTCAAAGGATAAAAGAGATAGTTGGTTAAATAAAGAGTGTAGGAGGGAAAGTGGAAAATGCCACAGTGATCAGTAAGGTACTAAGAACCCTGCTACCAGTCTATGCTATCTGAGTTGTAGATATTTAGGAGCTGAAGTCCATTGACAAAACTAAGGTAACTCTTGACTCTATCATTAGCAAACTTACTTCTTTTGAATTAAACGGCTATGATGGTAGTGTACAGAAATCAGAATCTGCATTCAGAGCTTCTGTCTCTAAACCATCTATGAGAAAAAGTAGAGATACATGTCATGGTTATGAATCTAGATCTAGCAGAGATGTTGATGATGAAGACAGCCTAGTGGAGCTTGAAGCATTGTTGGCAAAATGACTACCTAGAGGCACTAGGAAATACAGAGGTAAACTACCTTTAAAATGTTTTGCATGCAACAAGATTGGTCATATAGCAGCTAACTGTCCTAATGATGAAAATGAAAACAAGAGAGACAAATTCAAGAAGTATAAGGACAAAGGCAAGAGAAATTGTCTTATACCGGGGTATATGCACGAAATTGTAGTACCAAAAAGGTGCCACACTTCAAAAAAAAATTAAAAAGCCCATAAGGCACATGTACTATAGGGCGCGTGCCCTATAGTGCGCACGCCTTATAAGGCGTATGTGCATTATAAACAACAAAAAAACCTTGCTCCACATTTCTGCATTCCAAACCCACGTTTTGGCATTTTTGGGTGCTATTTTCTTGCGCTCGCCCTTTGTAAAAGCTTGAAATTGGGCACTAAGTTGTCCATCTCTCATCAAAATGCCACCATGCCATCGAAGAGCTCGAAGAGCTCGAAGAGGTATGTATTTTTATTTTCTTATTGTCATTTTTTTTTATTAATTTGAAGATTAAACTAGGTTTATTGATTTAAATTTATTTTCATTATTAGAAAATGAGATTAGACAAGAAAATATTGAAAACACTCAATCACTTTCTCATGAAGACCATATTGAAGAAGAAGCTCATCAATCAGCTCCTCATGAAGACCATATTGAAGAAGAAGCACATCAATCAGCTCCTCATGAAGACCATATTGAAGAAGAAGCACATCAAGAACCTCCTACAATCCCTAGACACCCCATAGGTACACAAGAAAACCTATTAGGTCAAATAGAAAATAGCCAAAAAGAGCTTGAAGGTTTAATCACAAGGCTAAAAGATCCCACTGGAACAAACTCCCATAGGACAAACCTTGCCAGTTCTTTGCAATCTATTGTATCTCACATACAATCTGTGAGTGGGCAAATAAATTTTTGGTCCCGTAAGAAAGAATAACAAAAGCAATTTTATGTTGACAAATTATCATATGCGGCAGTGAAGAAAAAGAAAATTAATAAATTTGACTTGTGTGCTCTTTTTACAGACCCCCGAATGAATCAACCTTTACACCCTGGATGTAGGAGATTCCCTATCCATTGGTGTCATCATGAAGGGATTAAGAACAATTTTTGGGATAGGTGGTGGATGGTATTTGATCAGCCCCCATGCAATAATCATGAGGTACCCCAATACTTTTTTGAGAAAACTATACTGTGAGTTTGTCCTTAATGAGATCCCAAACTATTTTGATTTTGTAGATTTCTAAGGTAGAGGTGGGGGTTCCTCGCATGATAGAGAGGGTGCACAGTGTGATCCAAATCTCCCACCAAGACCATTGGCCAGACCTATGGTGGAGCATGTTATTATTCCTTCCATTGTGAAGGAGAGTATTGAGGTCGAAACTCTAGACTCGATTAGCTCACTCACTCAGACCCTTATATAGTATGTTGGTCCTCTAGTAAAGGGTGATGCGAGTGATGATGTTGATTCTTCTAGGCATCGAGTTCCAGCTCATTTTTGTCAATCTTGTGGTTCTCTTTGCACTTATGATCCTAATAGTTATGAGAATGCACGTGCACGAGCGGAGTTTGCTACAGAGAACATTGTCATGACAGAATCCTTGCTGAACAAAACATTTGGCATTGATACCCAGGTGAATTTCATTACAAGTTCATTTCATTCTTTTTATTAAATCTTATATGTAAATTTGAGAATATATCTAAATTAGTAAATTATTATGATAAAAAATCAAGGTCAAAGTGTTAACAATACTAGCAACATTCCTATAGCACCCTTTTTCACTACTTCATCGACTCCACAGGTATACAATGAGTAAAAAAATATAATTATTATATGTAGATAGTTGAACCTTATGTGAATGATTTTCTAATTACTCATTTTGGATGTCAAATAGTTTGATGCTGGAGCTTCAACATCAACACCTCGTAGTGTATTTCATTGACAATCTTTCACCCAGGTAAACAGTTTATCTTTAATATTGTTATTAAATAATATAGATAGTTTTGGCGATTAATCAATATACTTTGTTTAATTTTCAGATGTTGAATTCAGAGACTCCTCCTTCTATCCACGCGTCAATGGAGCGTGGTGTTGCTACAGTAGTAGCAAGTTCAACTGCTTTAACAGAAGTATGAGACATATTTGTAAATTTAGTAAATTTAGCATTACATTTGTTATCTTAATAATATGTTATTGAAATTTTTAATGACACTTGTATTTAGTTTAATTTATATTGTGATGCTTACAGAAGGGGCTTGTCACTCCAGATCATGAACGTGCACCTGTTGTGGATGAACATCATGATTATTTGTATGCGGTAAGTGACTATTCTATTATATGTCAATCTAAAATTCAATTTTTGTATATGCTAACATCATTCTTTTCATTGTATCAGGTGGAGTTACAAAAAAGTCTGGAGAGGAGGTTGAGTGGACGTACTTAAAAGACACCTGCATCATATACATCTCCATCCCCTCGATAGGCAAAGATATCTTGTGATCTATTTCCTTCCCCTAGAGGGAAATGAATAGAATAGGGTCCTATGTTGTATGCCTGTATGGCAATTTTGAACATATGTTTTCTATTACAAATATGTGACATTTTATCGCCATATGGCTTTTGGCAAGCTCCTATTTGACTTTATTGGATACCATGTTGTATGTCTATATGGAAAATTCGAACATATGTTTTGTATTACAAATATGTGACATTCTATGTCCATATGGCTTTTGGCAAGCCCCTATTTGACTTTATTGGATATCATGTTGTATGCCTTTATAGCAATTTTGAACATATGTTTTGTTTTATGAATATGTGAAATTCTAAGTCCATATGGCTTTTGGCAAGCCTATTTGTTTGTATTGGATATATTTTATAGTTTTAATGGTATACAATGTTGTATGGATTTGTAGCTTTTTGGTTAATGCAAATCATTTATCATGGTTATCCATAATTGCAATACAAATGATTAGATGAATAATTGCACAAAGTTTATTATTACTTAAGCTTTGAACCTAAATATGTGTTTATAATCCAAGACACAAGCCACCTCGACACATACAAGCTAATGGTTCGGTGCCGCAACATGACCCCGCAGGATTAGATGGATTGTTCTTATGATTAACGGGCACGGAGAAATGTGATGCCGAATATTAACAACTTTGAGCAATTTGAGCACTTGGGCGATTTGGCTGCTAGGGTCTGGCCTGCAACAATCGAGAGAGTTGGAGAGAAAAAAGAAGGCATTCCTAGCATAAACCCGGCCACCCCGATGCATACGAGCTGATGGTTCAATGCCGCGATGAGTGGATTGAAAGATGGGGCATTGTGCAACTTTTCATTGAACTCATCTGTCGCTTTTTGTCACAACCAAGAAAGAGTCGCCACGAGCAACTGGATCCAAGTCTACCCAAACTGAGAGAGGCTTTTTTAGAGTGCCATAACATGACCCCGTAGGATCAAATAGATCATTCTTATGATTAATGGGCACGGAGAAACGTGATGTCGAATATTGACAACTTTGAGCATTTTGAGCACTTGGGCGATTTGGCTGCTAGGGTGTGGCCCGCAATGATCGGGTGAGTTGGAGAGAAAAAAGAAGGCATCCCAAGCGTAAACCTGGCCACCCCAATGTGCACGAGTTGACGGTTCAGTGCCGCGACGAGCAGATTGAAAGATGGGGCATTGTGCAACTTTTCATTGAACTCATCTGTTGCTTTTTGTCGCAACCGAGAAAGAGTTGCCACGAGCAACTGGATCCAAGTCTAGCCAAACCGAGAGAGGAATTTTTAGAGTGCCATAACATGACCTTGTAGGATCAGATGGATCATTCTTATGATTAATGGGCATGGAGAAACACGATGCCGAATATTGACAACTTTGAGCAATTTGAGCACTTGGGCGATTTGGCTACTAAGGTGTGGCCCGCAATAATCGAGCAAGTTGGAGAGAAAAAAGAAGGCATTCTTAGCATAAACCCAGCCACCCCGATGTGTGCAAGCTGATGGTTTGGTGCCGCGACGAGCGGATTGAAAGATGGGGCATTGTGCAACTTTTCATTGAACTCATCTGTCGCTTTTTGTCGCAACCGAGAAAGAGTCACCATGAGAAACTGGATCTGAGTCTACCCAAACTGAGAGAGGATTTTTTAGAGTGCCATAACATGACCTCGTAGGATCAGATGGATCATTCTTATGATTAGCAGGCACAGAGAAACGTGATGCTGAATATTGACAACTTTGAGCAATTTGAGCACTTGGGCGATTTGGCTGCTAGGGTGTGGCCTACAACTATCAGGCAAGTTGGAGAGAAAAAAGAAGGCATTCCAAGCATAAACCCGGCCACCCCGATGCATATGAGTTGATGGTTCGGTGCCGCGATGAGCGGTTTGAAAGATGGGGCATTGTGCAACTTTTCATTGAACTCATCTGTCGCTTTTTGTCGCGACCGAGAAAGAGTCGCCATGAGCAACTGGATCCAAGTCTACCCAAACTGAGAGATGATTTTATACAGTTCCATAACATGACCCTATAGGATGAGACAAATTGTTCTTATGATTAACGAGCACGGAGAAACGCGATGTCAAATATTGATAACTTTAAGCAATTTGAGCACTTGGGCGATTTGGCTGCTTGGGTGTGGCCCGCAACGATCGGGAGAGTTGGAGAGTAAAAAGAAGGCATTCCTAGCATAAACCTAGCCACCTTGATGCATACGATCTGACGGTTCGGTGTCACGATGAGCAGATTGAAAGATGGGGCATTGTGCAACTTTTCATTGAACTCATCTATCGCTTTTTGTCATGACCGAGAAAGAGTCGCCACGAGCAACTGGATCCGAGTCTACCCAAATCGAGAGAGGCTTTTTTAGAGTCCCATAACATGACCCCATAGGATTAGATGGATCATTCTTATGATTAACGGGCGTGGAGAAACATGATGCCGAATATTGACAACTTTGAGCATTTTGAGCACTTGGGCGATTTGGCTACTAGGGTGTGGCCCGCAACAATCGAGCGAGTTGGAGAGAAAAAAAAGGCATTCTTACCATAAACCCGGCCACCCCAACATGTACGAGCTGACAATTTGGTGTCGCGACGAGCGGATTGAAAGATGGGGCATTGTGCAACTTTTCATTAAACTCATCTGTCGCTTTTTGTTGCGACCGAGAAAGAGTCGCCGTGAGCAACTGGATCTGAGTCTACCCAAAATGAGAGAGGATTTTTTAGAGTGCCATAACATGACCCCATAGGATTAGATAGATCATTCTTATGATTAACGGGCACAGAGAAATGCGATGCCGAATATTGATAACTTTGAGCATTTTGAGCACTTGGGCGATTTGGCTACTAGGGTGTGGCCCGCAACAATCGAGCGAGTTGGAGAGAAAAAAAAAGGCATTCTTACCATAAACCCGACCACCCTGACATGTACGAGCTGACAGTTTGGTGCCGCGACGAGCGGATTGAAAGATGGGGCATTGTGCAACTTTTCATTGAACTCATCTATCGCTTTTTGTCACGATCGAGAAAGAGTCACCACGAGCGACTGGATCCGAGTCTACACAAACTGAGAGAGGCTTTTTTAGAGTGCCATAACATGACCCCGTAGGATCAAATGGATCATTCTTATGATTAACAGGCACGGAGAAACGTGATGCCGAATATTGACAACTTTGAGCATTTTGAGCACTTGGGCGATTTGGCTACTAGGGTGTGGCCCGCAACGATCGGGCGAGTTGGAGAGAAAAAAGAAGGCATTCCAAGCATAAAGCTAACCACCCTAACATGTAGGAGCTGGCGGTTCAGTGCTGCAATGAGCGGATTGAAAGATGGGGCATTGTGCAACTTTTCATTGAACTCATCTGTCGCTTTTTGTCGCGATTGAGAAAGAGTCACCATGAGCAACTTGATCTGAGTCTACCCAAACCGAGAGAGGATTTTTTAGAGTGCCACAACATGACCCCATAGGATCAGATGGATCGTTCTTACGATTAACAGGCACAGAGAAACGTGATGCTGAATATTGACAACTTTGAGCATTTTGAGCACTTGGGCGATTTGGCTGCTAGGGTGTGGCCCGCAATGATTGGGTGAGTTAGAGAGAAAAAAGAAGGAAATCATAGCATAAACCCAGCCACCTTGATGCATATGAGCTGACGGTTCGGTGTCGCGACTAGCGGATTGAAAGATGGGGCATTGTGCAACTTTTCATTGAACTCATCTGTCGCTTTTTGTCACGATCGAGAAAGAGTTGCCATGAGCAACTGGATCCAATTCTACCCAAACTGAGAGAGACTTTTTTAGAGTGCCATAACATGACCCCATAGGATCAAATGGATCATTCTTATGATTAACGGGCATGGAGAAACGTGATGCCGAATATTGACAACTTTGAGCATTTTGAGCACTTGGGCGATTTGGCTACTAGGGTGTGGCCCGCAACAATCGAGCAAGTTGGAGAGAAAAAAGAAGGCATCCCAAGCATAAACTTGACCACCCTGACATGTAGGAGCTAGCGATTCGGTGCCACGATGAGCGAATTGAAAGATGGGGCATTGTGCAACTTTTCATTGAACTCATCTGTCGCTTTTTGTCGCGATCGAGAAAGAGTCGCCACGAGCAACTTGATCCGAGTCTACCCAAACTGAGAGAGAATTTTTTAGAGTGCCACAACATGACCCCATAGGATCAGATGGATCATTCTTATGATTAACAGGCACGGAGAAACATGATGCCAAATATTGACAACTTTGAGCATTTTGAGCACTTGGGCGATTTGGCTGCTAGGGTGTGGCCCACAACGATCAGGCAAGTTGGAGAGAAAAAAGAAGGCATTCCTAGCGTAAACCTGGCCACCCCGATGTGTACGAGCTGACGGTTCAGTGTTGTGACGGGTGGATTGAAAGATGGGGCATTGTGCAACTTTTCATTGAACTCATCTGTCACTTTTTGTCGCGACCGAGAAAGAGTCACCACAAGCAATTGGATCTGAGTCTACCCAAACCAAGAGAGGTTTTTTAGAGTGCCATAACACGACCCCGCAGGATTAGATGGATCGTTCTTACATGTCACTAACATCGAGAAAAACCATGCCGAATTTTGATAATTTTTCACACTTTGAGTGATTGACAACAAATGAGCATTATTTACATCTTTTACCATATTAACAGGGTATACTTCATGAAATGATCCCGTGTGATCTCTAATGGTCCAAAATGACATTATTTACATAAAATCACACAAAACAAGAAAAAAACATAATTTTTTATATTACAATGCCTCGAGCAGTCAAAAATACAAGTCATGCACATATATCCAAATAAGATTGATATTACATTTTTTTACATTTACATTTAATCCAATGAACCATCTGGATCTGCTCTACTCTTTATCGTGTCTAATATGGCCTCATGGTCAGACTCACGAACCTTCCATAGGTTCTTGTTTAGTGGTCTACCCCCATATCTGATCAAATGAACATTTGAAGCTACAACAAGGTTAGAATAATGAAGAATCTTCCTATGTGTCTCGAAGTCCTCGAACAACCACAAGTTAGACTTCTTCACTGGGTACCTTCTAAGCCATGTACTAGTAACAACTACTGATCTTGTGGGGTACTCAATATTTTCTCCATCTACCACAGGGTGATCCGATTTCTTTTTTGCATCCACACAGCGACACAGGTAATAATTTGTTCCTTCTTCATTGTCTTCAACTGCAATTACTGCATAAACATGCCCTACAATGATAAAGTGAGAAGAATTTAGCAAACAACTAAGGTAAAATATTAAAGTACAAAAATTTCATGTGGATAATTTACCTGGTTGGACTAAATCTGAGACATGGTCAAAGTCAATTGATGCTTCCATCTATGTGAGTTGTAGTGCACTCGAAGGTCGGTATGTCTCAAGTGGGATTAGAGGTCTCATACACCATTTGTCCAGCCACTCCTTTGACTCATAGTCATTATAGGCACCATCTCTACATGAAGAACAATAACATGCCATCCACCGCGTATGGATAGTCCATGAACCTACATTAGAGCTTTTGAAAGAGTGTAGCTCACTTGATCCTATCAATGTACAACAATCTTCTAATTTTGCAATGTTAGTATCATCTACCAACCAAAAATATCTGCAAACTGAAGACTTGCCTTGATTACCTTGACCAGTTGTACCATTGCACCATTGAACAATTGATTTTGCATCTTTCAAGTTTGCATTCCCTTTGTACTTTAACTCTTCTCGTGCTAAAGCTCTTTTAATACATGCTCCTGCACCATCATGCTCCCCTTTTCCATGCCTAGCCTCAGAGAAATTCCACATATGTTGAATAGCAGTCAACTTATGCATCCTACTCAACCAATAAAACATCTGAGAGTTCTTAAATTGTGATGCACAATTATCTAACCATATAATATGTTGACGGAATGATATGCCTCAGCTAGCCAAATCATCGTAGAATATCTGAAAACAACCTTGCACAAAGTGTGAGTGATCATCATTGATATAAAAATGATACTCCCTCAATATCTTCCTATCCTCTTCCATACTATCATGTGCATGAATGAATGCTATATGCACAAATATGGCAACTTGTGTGGAGTTGTAATATTGTGATTGCACCTCGTTCTGCGGTTGTAGTGTGTAGTTCTCTACAAAGTCAACAATTGAAATGATTGTATGAAGTGGAAATGTGTCCTTGCATAGCTTAAATTGTGAGTCCAACCAACGACCTCAATGGTTATGCCTTGCATACTCATACACTATATTCTCATGAAAGATGCCCATAAACTGATACACTGGAATCTTCTCACTAACCAATTCACACCTTTTTGCTTCTTTTCCATCTTTTAGCATGTAGACCATTGTCTTATATTTTCCAAATTCTACTAATTCATTACCAATTTCTTGTCCAATATCCATATGTTGACAAATTTGTAAATGTCGCAATCCACCACAATCAACACATGTGCCATCCAAGCAACACTTATTGTAATATACTTGACCATCTACTCTTTCACATAAGATGCTCGATATGAATTCCCTTGAAGATGTTGGTGGACCATTTATGTTGCATTCCTGCAAAACATTGTTAGCATGCAAATCTATACATATGCATTGATAAACATCATAATGGTTAGAAAATTCAATATGTACTCTACAACAACAAGTTGTGCGTGTGTGATTTATTTTGACATAAAAAGGCTTTACCATTTCAAAGAACCTTTGACTAATTTTTATTTGAGGATACATACGTTGAAACTTGGCAAAAAATTGTGTTTGAGTCATATCCAAAAAATGTTTCGGATGTGGATCACGGATTTTACTACCAATCCTCCTTACAACATCTCTTTGATTTGGAGAGACCCTTGTGTTATTCTTCCAAAAATACTCAATTAGGGATCTCAAGGCTTCAACAATTGCTTTATCTTTCCGTGGTAATCTACCGGAAAATGCCCATAACTCATTGTTATATGGATCCTCTGCTCTTTGTCGCCTTCCCAAAGCTCTCATTAGAGTTTGTCTACTTATCTTCAATTGTTTACTTGTCTTTCTAAGGAGGCGATCTTTCTTAGTTTGAGTCCTTACAATTGTTGATGTAATGACATGTCATGTGGAATTACTATCTTTTGTGCGTGAGTTAGAACCAACAGTATCATATGCATTCATCAGATTCTTCACAATAGATTTGTCGCTTGATTCAATCGATGTTCTTAGCCCAAGAATCTTCATTATAGGCCTAAATTTCAGATTTCTCATCATTTCAACAAATAGTTGACATCTTCTTGTCTCATTTAAAGGCTCAAAAAATATTTTCCATATCCGGTTAGCATGTCTTTGACAAGTACGCTTCGGAAACTTGTCAACCATTGGTTTTAAAACATTAGCATCAATATCAATCAAATAATTAGGCTTTCTATGCAAAACTCTAGGAGAACTTTGAGTTATCTCAAGATTAGGAATGTCAACAACATTAGGGATAGGTGGCATACCTTCAAGCGGAGATGAAAATGATGACATACCTTGAAATTGAGGTGTACAAGATGGTGTAGCTCCAATACTTGATGTCAGTCATGAAGTACTTGCAACGTCAAATGTCATAGAGGGAGTGCATTCAATATGAGATGTTGTAGACACCAACGGTGTGCCAATAAGAGATGGTGTGCCTTCAACTTGAGATGTAAGAGATGGGGTGCCTTCAACTTGAATTGTTGTAGACATGCTCTCAACCTCGGGATTCAATTGTCTCATTGCATGAAGGTTTTGTATCCATTGCCTTTGTGTGGCCAATTTTGTCTCTCTCTTAGATTGGATGGATATTTCATGTTCCTCTTCAATTGGCACCTCTTCAATTGACACCTCTTCTTCTATGGTATTCAATTTCCTTTGTTCACGAAGTTGCTTCATTCCTTCTCTTTTTTTTGCATTCTTAGCTTCACGCTCTTCCGATGTTACATTTTTTGGTCATTTCCTCGACATGATGATGATGCTGCATATGTTAAAATGGATATATGAAATTGAAATTATTTCATATATTCCTTTTCTAAATTATTTCATAAGATCTTAAAAATGATGTATGAAATTGCAAATTTTGTTTTAAACCACTAAACAATTAATTTTCTTATGCAACTTCCTTCAAATGCATTGTTAAATCTAATGTAAATCTAATAGGATTATAATCAATTTTGACTCACACTTTCATTCTAACATTTAAACAAAATAACACTTAATAAGTATTTGAACTCTAAAAACAAGAAAATATTACCTCAATTATTCAAATTTGATAAAAAAAACTATGTTCTTCCTCTTTGACTTTGCCAAATGAAAAAAAAGGTGGTGGAGAGCTAATGGAATGTATAAAATAACCTTGCATAAAATGTCAACACCATGCAAAAAGCATTTTTTTGTCTGAACATGCACAGAAAGAAGACAAAAAGAGAGAATGTGGGCTTGGATCACGGGTCAAGGGTCTCATATAACCGTTTTTTAGTGCAACTCATTTGGCTAGCCATATTTGGCGCTAGCCAAATGACTTCCATTGAAATTTTTTACCTTTGATAAATTTCTACTCTATACCCTATAACCTTTTTTTTGTGCAGCTCATCTGGCTAGCACCAAATATGGCGCTAGCCAAATGACATCCATTGAAATTTTTTAACCTTAAATAAATTTCTACTCTATACCCTATAGTTTGATAGCCACAACCATAAAAATTAAACTATATGACTCTTTAGGACATAATATGGTGTCTTAGGACACCATATGACCCCTTAGGTGTCGTTATGGGTCGTATGGTGTCCTAAGGGGTCATATGGTGTCTTATGACCCCTTAGGACACCATATGACCCCTTAGGACACCATACGGTGTCGTTATGGGTCGTATGGTGTCCTAAGGGGTCATATGGTGTCCTATGACCCCTTAGGACACAATATGGTGTCATTATGGGTCGTATGGTGTCCTAAGGGGTCATATGGTGTCCTATGACCCCTTAGGACACAATATGGTGTCATTATGGGTCGTATGGACACCTAAGGGGTCATATGGTGTCCTATGGGGCCATAGGACACCATATGATCCCTTAGGTGTCGTTATGGGCCGTATGGTGTTGTAAGGGGTCATATGGTGTCCTATGACACCTTAGGACACCATATGACCCCCTAGGACACAATAGGGTGTCGTTATGGGTCGTATGGTGTCCTATGACCCCTTAAGACACCATATGACCCCTTAGGACATAATATGGTGTTGTTATGGGTCGTATGGTGTCCTAAGGGGTCATATGGTGCGTCATATGGTGTCTTATGACCCCTTATGACACCATATGACCCCTTAGGACACAATACAGTGTCATTATGGGTCGTATGGTGTCCTAAGGGGTCATATGGTATCCTATGACCCCTTAGGACACCATATGACCCCTTAGGACATAATATGGTGTTTTTATGGGTCGTATGGACACCTAAGGGGTCATATGATGTCCTATGGGGCCATAGGACACCATATGACCCCTTAGGTGTCGTTATGGGTCGTATGGTGTCGTAAGGGGTCATATGGTGTCCTATGACACCTTAGGACACCATATGACCCCCTAGGACACAATACAGTGTTGTTATGGGTCGTATGGTGTCCTAAGGGGTCATATGGTGTCTTATGACCCCTTAGGACACCATATGACCCCTTAGGACACAATACGGTGTCGTTATGGGTGGTATGGTGTCCTAAGGGGTCATATGGTGTCCTATTACCCCTTAGGACACCATATGACCCATTAGGACACAATATGGTGTCGTTATGGGTTGTATGGACACCTAAGGTGTCATATGGTATCTTATGGGGCCATAGGACACCATATGACCCCTTAGGTGTCGTTATGGGTCGTATGGTGTCGTAAGGGGTCATATGGTGTCCTATGACCCCTTAGGACACCATATGACCCCCTAGGACACAATAGGGTGTCGTTATGGGTCGTATGGTGTCCTAAGGGGTCATATGGTGTCTTATGACCCCTTAGGACACCATATGACCCCTTAGGACATAATACGGTGTCGTTATGGGTCGTTATGGTTCGTATGGTCTCGTAAGTGATCATATGGTGTCCTATGACCCCTTAGGACACCATATGACCCCTTAGGACATAATATGGTGTTGTTATGGGTGTTATGGACACCTAAGGGGTCATATGATGTCCTATGGGGCCATAGGACACCATATGACCCCTTAGGTGTCGTTATGGGTCGTATGGTGTCGTAAGGGGTCATATGGTGTCCTATGACACCTTAGGACACCATATGACCCCCTAGGACACAATAGGGTGTTGTTATGGGTCGTATGGTGTCCTAAGGGGTCATATGGTGTCTTATGACCACTTACGACACCATATGACCCCTTAGGACACAATATGGTGTCGTTATGGGTCGTATGGTGTCCTAAGGGGTCATATGGTGTCCTATGACCCCTTAGGACACCATATGACCCGTTAGGACACAATACAGTGTCGTTATGGGTCGTATGGTGTCCTAAGGGATCATATGGTGTCTTATGACCCCTTAGGACACCATATGACCCCTTTAGGACACAATATGGTATCATTATGGGTCGTATGGACACCATATGACCCCTTAGGTGTCGTTATGGGTCGTATGGTGTTATAAGGGGTAATATGGTGTCCTATGACCCCTTAGGACACCATATGACCCCCTAGGACACAATAGGGTGTCGTTATGGGTCGTATGGTGTCCTAAGGGGTCATATGGTGTCTTATGACCCCTTAGGACACCATATGACCCCTTAGGACACAATATGGTGTCGTTATGGGTCGTATGGTGTCCTATGACCCCTTAGGACACCATATGACCCCTTAGGACACAATATGGTGTCGTTATGGGTTGTATGGACACCTAAGGGGTCATATGGTGTCCTATGGGGCCATAGGACACCATATGACCCCTTAGGTGTCATTATGGGTCGTATGGTGTCGTAAGGGGTCATATGGTGTTCTATGACCCCTTAGGACACCATATGACCCCCTAGGACACAATAGGGTGTCGTTATGTGTCGTATGGTGTCCTAAGGGGTCATATGGTGTCTTATGACCCCTTAGGACACCATATGACCCCTAGGACACAATAGGGTGTCGTTATGGGCCGTATGGTGTTGTAAGGGGTCATATGGTGTCCTATGACCCCTTAGGACACCATATGACCCCTTAGGACACAATAGGGTGTCATTATGGGTCGTATGGTGTTGTAAGGGGTCATATGGTTTCCTATGATCCTTTAGGAAACCATATGACCCTTTAGGACACAATATGGTGTCGTCATGGGTCGTATGGTGTCCTAAGGGGTCATATGGTGTCCTAAGGGTTCATAGGACACCATATGACCCCTTAGGACACAATATGACCCCTAACGACACCTAAGGGGTCATATGGTGTTCTATGACCCATTAAGACACCATATGGTGCCGTTATGTGTCCTATGGTGTCCTAAGGGGTCATATGGTGTCCTATGACCACTTAGGACAAAATATGGTGTCGTTATGGGTCCTATTTTAACCTAAGAGGTCATATGGTTTCCTATGACCCCATAGGACACCATATGACCCCTTAGCTGTCGTTAGGGGTCATTTTGTGTCCTAAGGGGTCATATGGTGTCCTATGACCCCTTAGGACCTAGAGAGAGGAGGGAGTGAGGAAAAAACTGAGGGAAAGAGGTGAGAGAGGGAATTAGATGGGTGTAAGGATGAAGAGGGAGATAGCTCGAGGGATAGGAGAATAAGGGAATTGTGAGAGCTAGAAAGGGGAGGGACAAAGAAGAGTTTGTATCTATTCCACATTTGGCATGCGCCAAATAGGGAGAGTGCCAAATGTGTACATAGAAACCCCCATCTCACCTCTCCCTTCTTTATCTCCCTTCCCTCGTAGTTCCATCTCTCTCTATGAACTAGATCTCATATTCTCTCTCTCCCCTTACCTCTTCTCGGGCTCTTTATTCTTATAGATACATACTCTTCTTTGTCCCTCCCCTTTCTAGCTCTCACAACTACCTTATTTTGCTATCCCTCGAGCTATCTCCCTCTTCATCCACATTTGGTGCGCGCCAAATGTGGAATATGGACCACATTTGGCATGCGCCAAATGGTATATCCATTCATCACATTTGGCGCACGCCAAATAGGGCGAGTGCCATATTTGGCGCATGCTAGATAGGGCGAGCGCCATATTTGGCGCACGCCAGATGTCCCGCTTTGGGAAACACCAAACCTATGGTTTGGATTTTCCTTGGGCATCCAACCCAAAGGTTTGGATGACCATTTCAGGCTAGAGACGTGTTTTTGTCAGAACATTGAAAATTTTGACATATTTTTTGTCCTGCTCTCCATCAGGTTTGCACATGTTTCAATGAAGTTAAAAAAAAATACTGTGGTAAACTTGAGCTCCCTCTTAGCTATCCAAAAATGCAATTTATTTGAAATTTTGATTTCATTAAGTCTTTCATCTATAATTTCTTTTGTTAGTGTGTCTGTTTTTTGTCAAAAACCAACATGCACTATTTTGGGTCTAGATTTTTACACGTTCATCAAATTTTGAAAAAAATTACATTTTTAGAAACTAGACTCCATTCTACACAATTTTTAAAAAAAAAAAATTGATTTTTTATTTGTTTTCAATGATTTTAGGGGGGAGCACGCTCAAATTTCTATTTTTCAGGATGTGTCCACTTCGAAAATTAGTAAAAAATCATATACTCATTAAAAAATTAGCTGAAAATTCTAGCATAAACTTCAAGGTGTCAGCTAATTTCTCACCAAAGCGATTTTAAAAATTCAAAAAAAAAAGTTAACATTTTAGGGGGGCCACAATAGATGCTATGTTATATTTTTTGCATAAAAACAGGACCACTTTTTGTGGCCCCCCCTTTTTGAAGCCCTTAATCTCCACCATTTTCAAAAAAAATTAGTAGTTTAGAAAGTAGACTCGAAGCGCTCTGACTCTTGTTCTTGTTGCATCTTCAAATTTGGAGTGTAACTATCTTCAATTTGTCATTGAAGTTCAGACTTTGCTGATTTCAGTAAAAAAAAACAAAAACAAAAAAAGGTGACATCTTAAGACCCCCTTTTGGTGCACATACCCAGTGGTTGAAAGTGGTATTACTGATGAAGAATCTCATGATGATGTTAGTGAAGATATTGTGTTTGTAGCTATTAAGGAAGAGATATCAGAGCAGAAGGCACTAGTGTCCAGGATGGATAACTCTGATAATTGGATCACTGATAGTGGTTGTTCACATCACATGACCGATGATGGGAGCAAATTTCTTTCCTTGAAGGAATTTGATGGCGGTGTTGTCAGATTTGGTAATGACTCACCCTGTATGGTTAAAGATAAGGGATTTATTTCTCTTAATGGGAAGAGCAGTGCTGACAATGTCTATTGGGGATAAGGATGTTGGAGTACTAACTAGAAGAAGAATAAGAGAGAACTCTTGCATGATCTCCACCATTAAACCAAGAAGTGCTAAGGAGGCATTTGGTGATGATCATTGGGTTAAATCTATGGAGGAGGAATTGGATCAAATTGAGAAGAACAACACTTGGAGCCTGGTACCCCCGACTGATAAACAAGAATGTTATAGGTACTAAATGGGTATTCAGAAACAAGTTAAATGAAGATGGATGTTAAGTCTGCATTTTTGAATGGGATATTTGAAGAAGAGGTATACATAGAGCAGCCAGATGGTTATGCTTTGACCAATGAGAAAGACATGGTATGCAGATTGCATAAAGCTTTGTATGGATTAAAGCAGGCACCCAGAGCATGGTATGAATGACTTCATACACATCTGATGAAGATGGGCTTTGCAAGAACCAGTGATGATAGTAATATTTATCTCAAGTGTGAAGGAGATGAAATACTGGTCAGTGAAGTATTTGTTGATGATATTATTTTTGGAGGTAATGATGTCATGAGCAACAGTTTTGTAGATGAAATGAAAAATGAGTTCAAAATGTCTTTAGTAGGGGAAATAAAAAAATTCATAGGCTTGCAAATACAACAAATGAAGAATGGTATTTTCATTACTCAATCTAAGTATGTGAAAGAGGTTTTGAAGACTTTTGGAATGAGTGACTATAAACTAGTTGGAACACCAATGGTTATAGGTTGTAAGTTATCCAAGGAAGATGAATCTAAGTTTGTTGATGAAAAGGAATATAGGTCAATGATTGGAAAAATATACTATGTTGTTCACAGCAGACCGAATATTGCCCATGTGGTTGGTATAGTTGCAATATTCCAGAAGAATCCAAATGAAGCACATCTGTTAGCAACCAAGAAAATTTTTAGATATCTAAAAGGTACTGTTGACTATGGATTATGGTATCTCTATAGAGGAAAATTTGATTTGAAGGTGTACACAGATGCTGATTGGATAGGAAATATTGATGACTGGAAAAGTACTACAAGTGAAGCATTCTTTCTAGGAGGAAGGCTTGTTTCATGGAGTAGTAAGAAGCAGAGTTGTACTTCACAATCTATTGTTGAAGCTGAGTATGTTGCAACTTATATGAATTGCACACAGGCTATTTGGATGAGGCACATTTTGGAAGGTTTTAAGATGAAGATCTCAGAACCTATAAAGATTTTATGTGATAATACAAGTGCTATAAAAAAATTTAAGAATCATGTTTTGCACACTCACACCAAGCACATTGAATTGAAGTATCACTTTTTGAGGGAAAAAGTTCAAAGAATAGATGTTATCTTAGAGCATGTTTCTACCAAGGAGTAGCTTGCAGATACCTTTACCAAACCTCTGCCTAAGACTTCATTTGAGTGTCTTAGAAGACAACTAGGGGTTGTCCCTCTTCATGAAGTTGGTTGAGCATGATGTCGATTACATCAGTCCCTGAATCACTTGCATAATTTTACATGGATTGATGAAGAAGTGGATGTATTCCACAGGGGGAGCATCAAGTTGCAGTATGTTGTTGATGCACAGTGAAAATTTGCAATTACATGTTTTACTTTCAATTCGGCATTGTTGTCAAAGGGGAAGAAGAATTATGTGATTGAGGAGAAGAATTATGTGACTGGCAAAGGGAAACCAGTGACAAGTTGAAGACAGACAGAGCATGGTGAATACTTGGTAATGTAAACTAGGATTCCTATTCACCAATCACAGCAACAATCAGAGGTGTTGATATTTGTATTGCCATCAATGCCAAAGGGGGAGATTATTGGCATTTGCATCAAGATTGCATTAATGATATATTATGTTGTCATTGATGTCAATTGAACTGGTGATGGTATTTATGATATTGTTGATATTGTTGTTGTTATTGATATTGTCTTATAACCAGTAAAAAGAGCTTTGAGGAAGATGTTGTAAACCAGTATGGAAGTTTGTGAGTTGAACTGGTAAACCGGTGTATAAGGTTAAACCCTTTCTATGCAATGTAACTGGTAAACCCTACTAGTTGTTTTCAAGTTTGTTGGTTTAAGATCTAATGATGAGCGGTAATGATGGTGACACGTGTGATCATTGTATGAGGATAAGTTCAGATTGTTTTGGTGCATTTGTTTGATTGTCTAGGGAATGAGCAAAGTGGAATGCATCTAATGCATAGCGCGTGATAAGTTACAAAGTCTAATGAAGTGGTGATCATGGAGCGGTTGGTTTTTTCTTGAAGAATGTGTATAGATTGCTTTGTAAATCCAATGGTCACACTTGAACCAATTTGTTTGTAATCTGTATGAGAGAATTAGGTTTTTGTTGTGTTACCGACCTAATTGATTTGTATTTAAGGTTGATGAAGTTGTTTTGTCTAGTGTTGGCAAAGTGTTGGCTGAAATCAGTTGAGTGTGTGGTTGCCTAACCGGAGAATGGATCTACAGTTTGTGTAAAGGTAGATTGAAGCTTAAAAGGATATAATCAAGCAAATGTAGTGCTATTTAGATAGATCAAGAAAACCTGTTGTTTTCTAACAATTACAACAGAACTGAAATCCCCTAACTGGGTAAGCTCTAACAAGCTTGGTTGCTTCTTAAATCCTCGAGCAAGGTGGTCCATTAGCTTGGATTCTCAAATCCTCTACCGAGGTTACTCCTAAAAGGGTATTTTCTTTCTATCAAGGCATTTTGTAAATTCCTTACCTGGGTGATTCTTAACAGGATCCGTTCCTAATAGGACTTATTGTAAAAAGCTTTAATAGGCTTGGCTCCTAATAGGGCGAACTTCAGAAGAGTTCACATAGCTATCTTGTGAGTCTCATCTCACCATGGATTTTACCTATTTGGGTTTTCCACGTATAAACATTTGTGTCATGTGGTGAATGTTTTTATGGTTATGATCTTATTTGTTGATTTGATTGACTACTTAAGTATTCTGATAAGGCATGATAACTGGAAGCATTGAGAGATGAAATATGTTGATATATGATTAAGCATGTTGATGTTTACAAGATTGAAGTTGTTTACTGTTAAGTTGGTATAACAATTAATTGGTTGAGGTTGAGTATTCTTATAAGTATTGATCTTGACAGTGAAAGTTTACTTTGTGAGTTTGAGTTTGAGTTTGGGAAGTTGGTATCATTTTTTTAGTTTACTGATTCACCCCCCACCCCCCTCTCAGTAATCTACCAGATACTTATTCTTTGATCATACCATCAAGGTATTGGTACAAGCAGTTTGATTCCTTCATGTTGAGTTTGGGTTTTAGTAGATGTGAGATTGATCATTGTGCCTATTTTCAAAAGTATGGTGATGGTAGTTTTATTGTTCTACTATTGTATGTTGATGATATGTTGGTAGCAGGTCCCAGCATGTATAAAATCATCCATTTGAAAACTCATCTTGCTAGGGAGTTTGAGATGAAGGACTTAGGCAGTGCAAACTAGATTCTTGGAATGAGGATACATAGAGACAGAAATAATTAGAAATCATGGTTGTCACAGAAAACTTATGTGGAGAAGGGTCTGCAATGCTTCAATATGCAAAAAGAACAACCAGTTAGTACTCCATTTCCTATTTATATTAAATTGTCTTTCGAACAGTGCCCTGGCACAGAAGCAAAGAAGACACAAATTTCTCATGTATCGTACTCATTAGAAGTAGGAAGTCTTATGTTCACCATGGTGTGCACCAGACCAGACACTGCACAAGCAGTGGGAGTTGTCAGTAGGTAAATGGCGAATCCTGGCACTGATCATTGGACAATTGTGAAGTGGATTCTTAGATATTTAAGAGGAACTTCAGATGCTGGTATCTGTTATAGTGGGAGTAGTCTTCAAGGTAATGGGTATGTGGATGCAAATTTTGGTGGAGACAGAGATAAGAGAAAGTCTACAACAGATTATGTTTTCTCGTTAGCAAGAGGTGTTGTTAGTTGGGTGTCAAAGTTGTAGGTAGTGGTGGCATTGTCTTCTATTGAGGCAGAATATATAGCAGCAACACGGGCTGGCAAGGAGGCGATTTGGCTTCATAGACTTTTGGGTGAATTGCAAGTGTACCAAGATAACATGGTACTGCATTGTGACAGTCAAAGTGCTTTACACTTAGCACGAAACTCAGCTTACCATTCCATAACAAAGCATATTGATATTCAATATCACTTTGTCTGTGAAGTGGTGGAAGGAAGACAAATCTCTTTAGCTAAGATTCACACTGATGTAAACCTTGCAGATATTATGACGAAACCTATTAGTAGAGAGAAGTTCATTTGGTGCAGAAATTCTCTTGGTGTGTAGATTATGTGATGATAGGCAACATTGGCAATGGTCTTTCAATAGAGGAATTATTCAGAGTTTGAAATTTGACTCCAACTGGGAGAATGTTGGAATGTGAAGTCCAAATTGGAGTCTTAGCTAGCAGTGGTCGCGTCATCATGGCTATCTTAGCTAGCAATGGTTGTGTCATCATGGATTACCCACTAGTGTTTTACATGCAGTTGTTCGAATCATACTTACTATGTTTAGTAAGTTGTCTTCAAGTACGACTCTGCAACTCAGTTGTTTTAGGCTGCTCGAAGTCATTTTTATTGTATAGTTTTGAGATTGTTGTAACTCTGTAATTCCTAAGAATCAATATGAAAGACAAAATTTGCCCATAGTTTTTTTACTGATATATTTTTACCAGATTTTTCCACGTAAATTTGTGTGTTATGTGGTATTGTTCTTCTTTACAAATTTTCTACACTTGTTATTTTTCTCACATAATGAAACAACCCTATAGTTAGACCGGATGACAATAAACCCAAGCGAACTCAAAACGTGAGCTGAATGAAATAATCAAAATGCCCATCTTGATGGTAGGGATGCAGTTGCAATCTATTGCATACGTACTATCAGCCAACCTGCACATCAGAATTATTAAACAGATTCGCAGTTAGAGTCACATCATCCTACATTTGCATGAATTAGCTCATCGTTTTAAGAAGCTTGGGATCACTCGAGGTCTATCAGCTTCCTATTGTTGGCCATGAAATTATATATTGCTTCTCTCAAATGTGTCACTGTAAATTGCTTCTGTCAACAAACTCGAGCCTGCTCATCCCTAAGAAGAAAAAAAATCTTGAAAATTGGAGCTAATGACTTGTCAACTCATATAATCTATGCAGGCACAGTATACACGGGTGAAACGAATTCCCTGACCACTACATAGATGCCCATACCTGGTCTTAAACCATTACTATAAGCAGGGAAAATCAAAACTTTAAGGATACAAAGTTATTGCATTTTGAGAGGCCCATTTTTCTAATCCCAACTTACTCCAATGTCTACAGTTAGATTCTATCTTTGAGTTTCATTTTGCCTACAGCATTATCTTTGAAACCATTTGACCACTCTTCACTTTCATTTAAAAAAATAAGTTTAGGTCAAAACAATGTTATAATGATCAGAAGTGATCATAAAATATACGTTAGGACAATTTCATATTTTGATTTAAAAATTATATTTAAAGATTGAATTTATTTAGGATGTTTAATTGAAATCACATTAATACTGAATCTTATTTTAAAAATTAGTTTGATTTCAGATAAATCATTTAAACAAGTCAAAGTTTAAAATGTATGGTTAAAATTTACTCTCAATTTATATAAAAAAATATGAATGACCAAAGATAATGAAGCTTTCATGCAATTTAAAGTGAAAGCATGAATGAATTGAGACATTTATATAGATGTTGGAGAATGAGAGCGAACAAAAATATTTTTAGTGATAAAATACATATATTGATTAAAAGAAAAAGAATGTACAAAAGATTACGACAAAGTGTAAATAGAAAAGAAACTTAGATTTCTTGTTGTTGTAGTCCTACCAATAGAATATAACCAGTTGATCAATTGTATTTCAATTAGGCATGTGTGATTCAACCATATTGATAATGTTTCAATTGGGTATGTCTAGATACGTATATTAATTTCTTCTTAGCCTATGCATTCCATCTACATCTTTATTGGCCATAACATTAATGTTGCTTGTCTTTTGAAAAATTTAGACATCTATATGCTAAGATACTAGTTAAAAGGTTTCTTTATTAATATCTATAACTTTTGGAGAAATCAATGGGATAAATTTTCGATTATCATAATAGTTTTTTTATGTGTTAGTTATTTTAACAATAGATCGTTTGTATATGATATCAAATGTAATAGAAGTTTTGAATTTAGTGTTAGGATTGAAACAATAATATATAATTAAATTTATCGAATTTCAATCAATTAAATAGATATTTAAGTCAAATTTTGCATGAAAATCTATTATTAAAGGTGTTAGAAATGGATTCATAAATGTATGGAAAAATAAGGGCCTAGTCAAGATAAACATCTTAAGATCTACAAATTGATTTCAGCCCACACTTATAAAAGTGATGATGGTATGCATTAACAAATGTAACTCATATAACTAGATTGGTAGAAGATTAACAGCTATTGTAAACACAAGTCAACTTGTTCTACTTATGTCTAAAATTGAAAGGAATTGAGAGACACCATTTGAAAATTTATTAATCAAGGAATTATTCTCCTTTGGTGAAACCCTAGGTAAGCCAATTCAAATATGGTAAATAACTAGTATAGATATCTTAAATACGAGGGATATCCATTGGAACTATTTTATTTACCCTAAAATAATTTTACTTTTCTTTAAATAATATTTACTCCATACACAAACATTTAAATTATATTGTATTTATATTGTTTTTTTTTTCCTAAAAAAAATTGTGTATTTCATAATTAATATCTAATTTTTTATATTTAAATTTTAAATTTCTTATCATTATTAAAAAATAATAATCAAAAATAAAAATTTATCAAGTATATATTTTAAAAAGCATAGTAATTATGAAATGGTAGACTTTTAAAAATATCTTTATTTTTATTTAATATTTATATATCTATCTAAAACTTATAGTTTTGATGAGGGCATATTTTGTTTATATGTCGTTTATTTTAAAAATATTAATTTTATAACTAATATTAATATTTTAACATGTGAATGGTTGTACAAGGTAGAAGTTAACATTAACACGCTCATAGAATTACACTCCACCCCTTGTTGCCATTGTAGAATGCATATTGGCATTAAATAGTAAAGACAATAGGCAAGCATGTAATGTGCCTAAGATGATGATGCAAACTCACAATATAATTAAAGATTTGTAATGATGTTGAAATAATCATGCATAATGGATTAGGATGTGTTATTCATTCCTTTATGATTTTAAACTAAAAGAGGGGTAAAAACTTATTTAAAACAAGAAGGAATACAAAGCAAGGGCATCAAACGGCCCTATCAAGATCGACTAAGAGATCTAACTATTGACCCTTATCCACAATATTCGAGTTATGCATGTGATCAGAAGCCCATTTGGCCAGACAATTTGCAACTCCATTCCACTCTCGAGGAATATGTATGAAAGAAACCAAATCCAAAGAAGCACACAAATCAAGAATTTGGTTAACAACCAGAGAAAACCGCCAACTAACATCCTTTGAAGGTTGCTGAGACAACAAGTGCACAACCACCTACGGATCTGATTCGCAAATCACCCTACACTAGCCAAGAGCACAAGCATGCTCCACAACATATAAAATAGCAAGAGCCTCCATAAAATTATTAGTGTGATGACGTTTTATAAACAACAAAAAAGAAATTGAATAGTACCCAATCTATCTCTACCAACTCCACCAATTCCAGCAAGATCGAGATTTCCCTGAGAAGACCTATCCTTTTTTATTTTCAAAACACCTTGCAGAGGATCCACCTCCCCACCCTATTAATATTTCCACATTTGCATGCAAAAATAACCTACAGATAAGTGCTACTATGAATATGTTGGGATAAGGTCATGGGCAAAAATTTATACAAGAATATGCCACTTGTAAATGTGTTATCGTATAAAGGAAAAATTAGTCAAAGTGGGCCCAAAATATAAGGGAAAAGGGAGTGTGTATGCAATTTTCACCTTTACATATTTATATTAAATATTCCACATTACTTGAAGATCATAAAAGGGAGAAAAAAAAATTCAAGTTAGGGCCCTCTACACCTCTCTCTAAGATAAAGCTTTCCAAAACTATTAGAGCATGTGTTGGCTCCTTATAAATCTTACAATTTAAGCACCATGTATAAGTTTGAAACATGTTATCATCCTCATTATAAATTCATATAATGCCTAGACTATGTGCAATATAAGGGTAAGTGCACAAAGATGGTGGTCAAAAAGGGGGGTATAAGTGGACACTTTTTTTTTGAAATAAAGTTTACCTAAACTTGGAGGCAAAATTTGAAAGTCATCCACTCAAGATATGAAGATAATCAAAGAACAAATATTGTAGTACTCTGAATCTAGTTTCCAAAGTACTAAACTTTTTCAAAATTGGATAAGATTAAGTGGCTCAAATCCTTCGTGCACGAAAAACAAACCCTAATTTTTTCTAAAAAATATAACATAGTGTCTGACGTGCACATCAAAAAAGTCATAGTTAGATTTAGTATTTTGACAAATTCTTTGGCCGAAAGATAGTTAAGAGTGAGCACTAGAAGATGTATATATTTTTTGTAATATTTTGTTGAGTATTTTTTTAATGATTTTTCCAATCAAGCACATCCTGAAAACTAGGAACCTGTTCGTGCGGGAAGCATAAGTTGTACTAAACAGATTGAAAATATTATTTTTTTTAAAAAAATTGTAAAGAATCAAGTGCACTGCAATAATATATAAATTTTTTAAAATTTGGATAAGTATATAAAAATTATTAAAAAAATGGTGCACCTATGTCTGTGAGAACTATGGAGACACTGGTAAAAGAAATTCAATATTAATATGTTATTGTTGTTCAAATTTTTAAAAAAATCTATGGTTAGAAAGCTCAAAAGATGGGTGAAAATATGGTAGCAATTTTAGAAATACCCACTTGATGAAGTGTAAACCTAATGAAGACAAAGTCGAGAAACCAAGTTGATAAAATAAAACATGTTAAAAAAAAGGGAAATGGAGGGAAATCAAACTTCCAAACCATAGCTTTGTCATCCAGGCCTATTTCCAAGCCTAAACAGTCAAAAGTGCGTGCAGGGTACTTATGGTATAAAAAGCATGTATGGGGTACTTGTGGTGTAAGAAGTGCGTACGTTCTATCTTAACTATAAATAGCATGTACGCACTACGCTTGTTTAAATTTTGGGTGTGTGTATAATATGATATTGTATATATAATGTGTATATACATATAATATATAATTTTTATATATAATAAATAATATATTAAGTGTATATATATACACATATAAGTGTATTGTCTCCCCCTCTCAAGTGCGTACAAGGTGCCTCTCTTTCTCTCCCTCTCACTCTCTCTCTCACTCTCTCTCTCTTTCTCCCTCCCTCCCTCCCTCTCCCTCTCTCCATACCCCATCCCTCTCTCTCTTCTTCTCTCCGTCCCTCCCTCCATACCCCACTGCAACTGTGTTTGCACTTCTATAGAAGTAAGTGAATTAATTTCTTGTCTGCAACTTCCTCTTTGATTTTTATCATGTATGCTCTCCAAATAAAATTGACTGATGGATTTGTGTGTGTATATTGAATAGGAAGAAGAAGGGTTTGAAATTGAACCATGGGTGCATTACTGTGACAAACAAGGATGATGATGATTGTAATGTATTTATAAATTGTTGTCATTGATGAAACACTCTCACACACATATATGATAACATTGACTACCGGTGTAACTTCAATTGGTTTACACTACCAACCGGTATGATTAAGGTTTATCTCTAAATCGATACTTTATGTCAATCGGTATGTACCTACGAGATGGTTAGAGAGATAGAATCTAGTTGAAATGAAGTTGAAACCCTTAGGGGTAAACTGAAAGCTTCTCAAGTCAAGAGGAGAGAGCTATTTGAAAAACTGTTAGAAATATCTGACAATAGTTCTTCAGATGAAGCTAATATTGATGCCTTATTAGAAGAAGTTTAAAAGTTGTGGGGTGAGAAACTAAATCTAAGAAGAGAACTAGAAGGTCTCACTATTCACATGAGTCAGGAGCTGGAATCCAGGAGACCTGCTGAAGATCTTATCAAAGCAAGAGATCAAGAGATTCTAAAAATCAAACGGGAAAGAAACACCATGCATGAGGACTTAATTGCTGAAATAGAAGAAAAAGAGAACTTAAAACTAGACCTCGAGTTGGAATCATCTCTGAAAGAGAATCTGTCTAAGCATAATGAATATCTTGTCACTAAGCTTGCTAAAGCCAATGAGAAACTGGAAAAGTTTGTCAAAATTTCTACCATGCTTGAAGAACAAATTCAATCACAGAGAATGAAGGGTGATATCTCTAAACTTGGCTTTCATGCAGTTGAAAAAGGTGAATCCTCCGATACCAAGAGCAACTATCCAAAGAATAAAAATATTTCTAAAGTCAAGAAAACTACTGGTAAGAAAGCTTTTAAACCTATCTGATTTGCTTGTCACAAGCCTAGTCATACTGCAAATGTTTGTAGGAACAAACCTAGCTGAAATGCAAGTTATAATACTAATGCTAGGTATGTATCTAGAAAGTTTGAAGGTCATTGCTACACTTGTTGAATGTATGGGCATAAACATATTGAGTGCAGATATGGTGCAAACAATCCTATACCACACATGCATCCTAGACCATATGGTGACCGAACTAGAAATTTTGATAACTAGGTGAACAGGAACTGGCAAAGATCCTATGACAATTGGTTTAGTCCGTTCGACATGGAAAAGGTAACAAATGTTGTGTGTACCTTTTGTAATAAAATTGGTCATGTGGCTATGAACTATAGAAAAAGAGAAGGAAGATGAAATGGAGGACCCTGGAGATCATCTGGTATGGTCTGTTATCACTACAACAAACTAGGGCACCTAGCAAAGTTTTGCAGAACCAGAAACTACAAACCGGTCAACTCTACTAATGATCAGAAAGGCAAGCAGAAGGTTATTTTCGAGGAAACAAGAGAAGATATGAATCGGACATGGAAAAAGAAGAGAGAAGAAGTTCTTGTAGAAGAAGTCACTCCTTCACCCAGTGAAGAGAGTCCAGCACCAGTGACTTAAGCCTATCTAAAATGGCTAAGGGGAGCATAACGGTAAAACATAATTCAGACCCCTTTTGTAAGCGAGAAAGAATCTTTTTGAATTTTGAATTTTGGTGACTTTTTGTGCTAACGTGTCAATCAACTAGTATTTCACTTAAGTGGCAAAATTAGGTTTTTTAACCTAAAAGTATGAGCATTTATTACGGTCGGTAAAAAGGATAAAAAGAAGTTTTACCTTATCATTTTTACCCTAATCCTTTTGAAAAAGAATTGAAGCGATTGCAGAAGTAGAGTGTAGCGTCCTAAAATTGCGACACTTGCAATTTCGACTGCATTTCGGTCTTCACGATGGCGACGCAACACGCAACCTGAATGGAGACCCTGAAACTTGCTCACGACACCAAAAACTGCATTTTTCAAGCACCCTGGCCTGAACCTCCTTGCACCCTCCTGCCCCGGGAGGTGGGACCAGAGCGCCCAGCGCCCTGGTCCCTCAGGACCAGGGCACCCAGCACCCTGGTCCCCAAGACCATGGCGCCCAGCGCCCTGGTCCCTGGGTCCTATTTTGGGCCCGGTCTCCTAAGGGGTCTCGGGTCTTTTTGTTTGCAATTTGGAAATTATATTTCCTAGTCGGCCTAAGGTCGGGAAAATCAGTCTATCAGCCCTAATTGACAAGTATATAAACTACATCTTCCTCTCTCATTTGGATGGATGGAAAAAAGGCGAAAGAAAGACTCAAAGATTCAAACATTCAAGCATTCAAGCATTCAAGCAATTGATCATTTCAAGTCTCCATTCAAGGCTAAGTGTTGCATTCAAGTCAAGGATTCAACCATTGAAGAGGAGATCACTTACTACATGCTACTACAACATACAACAAACAACAACATCTAAACCTTCGCACATAAGGATACAAACATCCTTAGAACAAGGTATTAGTACTTGTTTTACATTACAGTCATTTACATTTACAGCACTTGCTCATTTCTTGGTTAATTCCAAAACCGGGGTTTGACCTAAAGGCAAACCCCTAATCCCTAACCCCCCAATCGTCTTCGCTTTTCTGTGTGTAGGTTGCAGGTACGCGGCTGAAATTGAAGATCTGGAATCCTTGTGCAGAGACGAACAGATCCCACTTCGTTTCGCGGATTTTTCGGAGGACCGTGGCGCTAGGCGCCATCGTCCTGACAACTTTTGCTCAAATTTGCAGGACAGCGCCGTATCGACATTCTACTGCTAATTCCAGGTCCGCAGCTTCATCCTATAACCCGAACTCGGTTTATAAGCGAATCTTTGTCACTTTCTATGCATTCCTAGCTTATTTTTCTTAACAACATTCTTTACAAAAGAGGGTAGCCTTGCTTTTCTAACTCTTGAAATTCATTTAGCATCCAATCCTACATTGTGTGGGATTGGATCTTATGAGTTTCAACCCCTCTTTTGAATGTAAAGTCTCCCTCCTAAGTGAAAAACCATCGAATCCTAGCGAACCTCCCTTCTCTCTCCTCGGAGTTGGAAGAGGGGAGACCAACTAGGGTTCGATCGCGATTTTTTCCGCTTTACATTTTGGTGAACCCGACGTGAACATCCTTTCTGATTTTTCATGCTTAAATCTGAAAATTGATTCCTTGATTACATTTCCATGTTTGATCTTTTGCAAAATTTTAGAGGTAATTGCATAAAAACCCTAAATTTTCTTTTTGAACATTGAACTTGTGAAATGTTTAATTGTTAATGCTTGCTTCAGATCTACTTTTTTATTACAAATTATCAATTCATATTTGTGCTTTAATTTTGAAAATTAAGTGGTTAAGTGTCAAAACCCTAATTTTTGAAACCCTCTTGATTCAACCTTTGTCCGACAATTTGACCGATCAAAACATCTCCAAATCAGCTGTAACTTTGGATTCTACAATAAAATCACAATATCTTTTATCCCTGAAAATTTGGAAAAAAGTTGCGAGGACCGTGTTGCACTCCGAGCGCCATCGTCCCCGACATCTTTTCCAAAATTTCGGGAGCGAGATCTTACTATATTTTCCTGCTAAAATCCAGAATTTTGGCTGATTTTATCAATTATAGCACTTTCAAAATTACAGTCAAAGTTGGTCTTGTGATTGTTTGGTTTAGGGCTTCTAATCATTCAAAAATCATCGAAATTGAAATTTTGTGTCAAAATTGTGTTCTTACTGTCCTAAATCTGAAAAGTGTATTTGCATTCATTCGAAATTTCAGTGCTTTATTCAAATTCTTGCATTTTGTGACTTTTGAAATTAAGTGCTTAATTACAACAACTTTGATTTCCGCTTTCAAAATTGAATTTTGCGTGAAATTGAGTCAATTTTTAAATTTCAAAATTTGAATTGCTCTTAACATTCCCTCTAAAATCATAAAATTCAAAATTTCAGTTTCCCTCTATTTTTCAAAATTCAAAATTTTGCATTTTTCGACAATCTTGATAGGGTTCAATTTTGAGATTGCAACTTTAATTTGGCCTATCTACAGATCGTAAAATCCCTCAATTTTTTCAGATTAGCTCTAAAATCATCACAACTTTCATCCCTGCAAATTTCGAAAAAAGTTGCCAGGACCGTGTTGCACTCCGGGCGCCACGGTCCCGAACATTTTTTCTGAAATTTCGGGAGACTATCGTGATTGCATTTAACAGCTTAAATCTGGAAGATTGGCTGGTTTTACTGAAAATTGCCACCTCTAAAATCAAAATCTTTTCTCTCTCTCTAGTGCATGAGTTTTACAACAACAAGCCCTACTTACACTATTCTCGTTAGACGAAGCCGTAGAATTAAGTCTTTCCGAGGTTTAACTACCGAGGAGATGGAACCTAATTTGAATAGCCTTTTTAACGAGGACATGGGTAATTCCTCTAATCCTCCTAATGATGAAGATGCTCTCCATGAAGTTTCTGTTGAACAACTTTCGAAATTGGATAACCAATTTGACGATTTTCACCAATGGATGTCTCATGAGTATCCCGATAGTCAAGCTCTTCCTTTAATTGAGGGTCTAAAACGCATGCTTCAAAGTGATAAGAATGGAATTGATATCTTGCGTGGTATTGCACACATTGTAGATTCAAATGTGATGCCTATGAAGAGTTGTGCCGAGTCTTTAGGTTATACACAACCTCCTACACAAGTCAATCATTCTATTCCTTTGACAACTCCTATTGCTAGTATACCTACCTTTACACCAAACATCATGGCTACTTCTATAAAAGACATTCCTCCTATGATTACCAGTCATGGGGGCAATCCCTCTTCTTCAAGTAATCCTATTCCTTCATTCAATCCGACTTCTTCATTCATTCCTTCAATGAGTGTTCCTATTACATCTTCACAAATGAACATGACGCAAGGGGGCAATTCATTTAACCATTCCATTCCTCCTTGTAGTGTTCCTCCTATCCAATCATCCCCTATGGTTGACTATCATAGGGTCCCACCACCTTACTCTTTACCCTCTTTCAATAACATAACACCTCCATCTCAGTTTAACACACCTAATATGAACTCTTCGACTGAAGCGACCATTAACAATCTTGCACAAACTGTCTCTTCTTTACAGCAACAAATTGCCTCTATGAATCAATCTAAGTTTAGTGTGCCCACATTTGATGTTGCGAGCCCACTTTCTCTTGACATTGTTCGAGCTATCCCTCCTAAACATGTTGAAATCCCGCATTTGGAGCTTTATAATGGTAAAGGTGATCCTCTAACACATGTTAAGACTTTTCAAACAATTTGTACTGATTTTTCTTATGACCCAAGGTTGCTTGCGAAACTGTTTACTAGAACATTAAGAGACAAAGCCCTACAATGGTATTGCTCGTTGCCTTCTTATTCTATTACTTCTTTCGAACAACTTGCAAATGCTTTCATTCAACAATTTCAAAACAATATAAGTCCTAAAGTTACTTTGATTGATTTAATGCATTGTAAACAAGGTGTTAAAGAAAAAGTGACTGATTTCATTGGTAGATATAAGCATTTGTATGCTCAAATTTCTTTTCCAGTGCCTGATAATGATATTCAAAGAATCTTTATTTCTAATTTGCAAAAAGATATTCGAGACAAAATTCTGTTTTCTGCGTTTACTTCTTTCCAATAGTTGTGTGTCACTCTTCACAATTATCAACTGACTGTGAGTCAAATGGAACAATCACATCCTATGGCTCCGAGTGATAAGGGTGATAGTAGTCAACAACCATTTGGGAAGATTAAACCGAACAGAGATTCCATCAAATTCAATGAAAACATCATCAACAACAATGTGAATGCAGCATCAGGTGTGCCTCCTATTTCTAAATTTTTCAAGAAAGAAACAAAGTATACTCCTTTGAATGAATCATTGCATGGTATTATGAATAAGTTATTGGAACAAAATGTGCTTACTCTTCCTCCTATAAGACAGATTGATCCGGCAAAGATTACTTCACCTTATTTTGATCATAAAGCTTTTTGTCACTTTCATCGTCAGCCTGGTCATGATACTGAAAAATGTTTTTCTTTAAAGGGTAAAATTCAGGATTTGATTGATAATAATACTATTTCTGTTTCTGGAGTGAATGATAAAGGCAACACATCTGTAGCTCCTCCTAACCAAAATCTTCAAATTTTTATTGATCCATTACCTTCTCATACCTCTAATGCGATTGAGGCTAATGATTCCTCTTTCTCATCTGATGGTCTTGTGTCTATGACTCCGAATGTGATTAACTTTGTAGAGCAGCAAGAAATCCCTAAAGAACCTTCCATCACATTTGATTCTAGTGAAACCATTAGAGCACCTGATGGTCCTTTATACATAGTTGCAAAAGTCAAGAATATGCCTTGCTGTGGAGTGCTTATTGATCCTTCGTGCATGGTTAATGTTATTACTGAAGAATTTCTTTTTACTTTGCAATTGAATCAAGTGATCTATGACAAAACAGATGTGGTTGTGAAATTATTTGATGCCTTTTCTTCTCCTGCAATTGGTTCTATTACATTGCCTATTGAGGTCCATAACAAATCCCTTGATGTGAACTTTGCTATTATTCCATCTTCCGAACAATTTCGTGTGAAGCTTGGCTATCCTTGGCTATCTTCCATGAAAGCTATTGCTTCTCCTATCCATAAGTGTTTGAAATTTCCCCATAACGGTGAAGTTGTTACTGTCAATCATAGTCTCTTTAAACCAGCTGAAAGAACTTCTAGCGTTCCTATTGACTACTTTTGGCCTAAACAATTCCAATCCCTTCCTCCGTGAAGTGATCATCTTTTTAAATCTTATCAAAAGTGGAAAACAGATATGATTCTATCTCTAAGTGAACCTAGAACACCTAAACTTGATATTCCTATCATTCTTGAGAAGGAAATTCTTCCTTTGAAAGATAAAACTAATGTCTTTCCTCAAGAAGATTCCCAACCCGTCCCCATGGATGTGACTATGTCTATGCCTGATAAATCTTCTAAAAGTAGACCTATACCTCCTTGTCATGATGGACTTGGTCTTCTTCCTAAACCAAAAATTCCTCCTTTATATGGAGCAGTTCCTCCTCCTGCCTTTTACAGAGAGAAGAGACCTTCTTCTTCTCCTATTATCCAGCCTAAGAGACCACAACCTAAACACCCAAGTGATAAGGATGAGAACATTCCTCCTCCTCTATCTTCTACACTTCCTACTAAGACTAGACGTAATCATTCTGCACGCGAACGCTGACAAAAGCGTCGTCTTAGGGCTCAAGCAGCCGCTTCTCAAAATTTACAATCTCCAAAAACACCTTCAACAAGCATTATTCCATTTTCTCCTCAGCCGGATATTGAGCCTAAATCTCCTAATCATAAGATGCATGATGGTCTTGATCCTGTGCGAGTTAAAGATCCTATTTTTATAAATCTTGATGATGATATAGATGAAAATGTTATTAATGATGAAAATGCTACTCCTCTTGCTTCTGACAGTGAATATGAACTTGTTGATGTTGATAACCATTTATCTACTGAATTTTCTAAAGCACTTATCCTAGCTCCTAGACAAGAACAACGTGGCTTGGAACATGAACATAGCCCTTGTTTGGATCTTGTGATAGCTCCATATGCTGTGTTGGATGTTCCTCCTCTAGCGTGTTCCCTGCCTTCCCAAAACATTGATCAGCAAGATCGGGGGGTAGATGACGTGCTAGACTACTTACATTAGCATAGCAGATTCTCTCCCCCTCTCTTTTGTTAATTCTTCTATATGTTATTCTCATTCTTCTATTTGTCATCCTTAGTGTTGTCTACTTGAGGACGATGCAAAGCATTGAGATCTCTTTGGTCTCTCTCATGTTGACTCAAAAGACACATGTGTTCCCTTCTTCTAGGTGACCTTCCTTGATTGGGGAATGAAGAACAATTATGCATACATACATATGATATATACATGACTTATCATACAGCATACTGACCCCGAGGAAAGCGAAGTCACCTCGTGCTTTGTGTTTGTGTCTATTATCCTTGGGTTTATCTCACACTTGGGGGCTAAATCTTTGCGATAACGTGCTCCTTTCCTTTCTCATTTCTTATGTGTATCACTACGTTAAAACAATCACCCCCATTGAGGCGTGTGCGATCACTTTAACGTAGGGGGGCATACACCCTGTCTATCCTTTCGAGATACTTGAAAATTTCTTGGCAAACTTAGCTTTGCCTTGAAAATTTTTGGTATTTCTTTTGCATGACTCATAGTGAGGGAACCTTACTACTGACAGTCATGGTTCTCCCTCGTGATCTTCCCTTTTACTTTGTCAATCGAAGTCGTAAGATCCTTGGTCCACTGGGGGCTTGGTGTGTCTTGCCTCCTTGATGTGGTGAAAGTCTTTCAATGATGATTCCTTGTACTTTACCGGAAGTATGAGCATACATACTCCTGCTAAAGTGGGGGCTAAATGTAGCATCCTAAAATTGCGACACTTGCAATTTCGACTGCATTTCGGTCTTCACGATGGCGACGCAACACGCAACCTGAATGGAGACCCCGAAACTTGCTCACAACACCAAAAACTGCATTTTTCAAGCACCCTGGCCTGAACCTCCTTGCACCCTGCTGCCCCGGGAGGTGGGACCAGAGCGCCCAGCGCCCTGGTCCCTGGGTCCTATTTTGGGCCCGGTCTCCTAAGGGGTCTCGGGTCTTTTTGTTTGCAATTTGGAAATTATATTTCCTGGTCAGCCTAAGGTTGGGAAAATCAGTCTATCAGCCCTAATTGACAAGTATATAAACTACATCTTCCTCTCTCATTTGGATGGATGGAAAAAAGGCGAAAGAAAGACTCAAAGATTCAAACATTCAAGCATTCAAGCAATTGATCATTTCAAGTCTCCATTCAAGGCTAAGTGTTGCATTCAAGTCAAGGATTCAACCATTGAAGAGGAGATCACTTACTACATGCTACTACAACATACAACAAACAACAACATCTAAACCTTCGCACATAAGGATACAAACATCCTTAGAACAAGGTATTAGTACTTGTTTTACATTACAGTCATTTACATTTACAGCACTTGCTCATTTCTTGGTTAATTCCAAAACCGGGGTTTGACCTAAAGGCAAACCCCTAATCCCTAACCCCCCAATCATCTTCGCTTTTCTGTGTGTAGGTTGCAGGTACGCAGCTGAAATTGAAGATCTGGAATCCTTGTGCAGAGACGAACAGATCCCACTTCGTTTCACGGATTTTTCGGAGGACCGTGGCGCCGGGCGCCATCGTCCTGACAACTTTTGCTCAAATTTGCAGGACAGTGCCATATCGACATTCTACTGCTAATTCCAAGTCCGCAGCTTCATCCTATAACCCAAACTCGGTTTATAAGCGAATCTTTGTCACTTTCTATGCATTCCTAGCTTATTTTTCTTAACAACATTCTTTACAAAAGAGGGTAGCCTTGCTTTTCTAACTCTTGAAATTCATTTAGCATCCAATCCTACATTGTGTGGGATTGGATCTTATGAGTTTCAACCCCTCTTTTGAATGTAAAGTCTCCCTCCTAAGTGAAAAACCATCAAATCCTAGCGAACCTCCCTTCTCTCTCCTTGGAGTTGGAAGAGGGGAGAACAACTAGGGTTCGATCGCGATTTTTTCCGCTTTACATAGAGAAAGATAGTCTTGGTGTGAATTAGCAAATTGCTTTGAGATTAAGAGAAATCAAGCTGAATAGGAAGTTGCAGAGAAGCGAACGGGATCACATTTGAACAATCCAACCAGGAATCGAAGCGACGTGCTAAATTCTAGGTATTTCCTTGCTTACCGCCTTGAAACTTTTTTATCTAGAATGGCATCTACTTCTAAATCTGTAGGGAGGTTGATGATCACTTCTGAGACTGAGGAAGTTGTAAAGGTAAAGAAAATTATGTCTTATAATGCGTTGTCACAAATCCCAAGTAGAGTCGTTATCCAAGGTGATTTGTCTAGCTATATAGACTGTAAAATTGAAGATATGGGAACTCTTCACATCTATACTAAGCTGAAATCACTCTATGACAAGGAAGGAAAGATTGAAGCTAAATATCCTAGGGTTTTTGAGAAATGATTTCATAATGTCACCTACCCTCTTGAAGATTTTGAAGAAGAACACAAGAATAATTCTGAGTCGAGTACATGGAGAGAATATGTATCTAGAAAGGACTCACACAATTACCAAGGAAGCTATTAGGGTTATAACAGGTTATTTCTCAACCAGTAAAGTTCCTGAGTTGAGGAAAATCACAAAAGACAGTCTTCAAGCTAACCGGTTCTACCTCTAATGGGTGTGCTTTCTCTGTTAATAATATCAGAGATCCTGCAGTGAAACTTGCAGCAATGGTGATAGGCTATAGAGTATTCTACTCCAGTAGACTTAACAGTGTTCCATCCGCAGAAATTCATACAACACATATTATGATTATTGAAGATGAAGACTATGATATCTATGAAGCTATCAAAGTCCAACTATTTCTAAATTTGAAGTCCATCAAAAAGGACAATACTCAGAAGTTCAAGTTTGGTTAGCTATTGGCTGGGCTATTTTTCTACTTTCAGAATTTTCTACCTAGTATAGGTGACATTGAATGGTCCAAAGAACAACCGGTCAATGCTCAGATAAGAAACAGCATTAAGGTTGTAAAGAATAAGTTTTCAGTTGCCACCAACATGTATTTTAATGAATTTCAAAAGAAAATGAGTCTGAGAATGAGGATACCTGAAGATGTAGTAAGACACTTTTAAAAAGACATAATCTTCATAGTTACTACTGACTTTTGCTTAATGCAAGCAAGAGAACCCAGAGAGGAAGAGATGGAAGATATGAGCGATGAAGTCAATCATGAATTACTGGTTGGCAATGCTAATACCCTATTAGCATTGCCTATAGACAAAAAGAAGACAAATTTGGATATTCTAGCAATCCAATCTGCACCTGCTGAAACCAGTACTGCATCTGTAACTAAAGCTAAAGGAAAGCAAAAGAAAAGTGAAGAAAAATCTCCTATGAAGAAAACTACAAGGGTAACTCGGAGTGTCCTAAGCAAGAAGGAACCAACACCTAAAATAATTGAGAAAGAGGAGAGTGTACCAAAGAAGAGGAGGAACAGGAAACTAATTTTGCAACCAAAGTCTAAGGGTACAGAATCTGAAGAAGAACCTAAAAAGGAAAAGGCAACTGGTAGAACATCTAAGAAGGAAAAGGTAGTGCCAAAGGCAACTACAACACTAGATATTGCCACCTACAAACTTGCAGCAACATTTGAAAGAACAATGGTCATTGGGAAGAAACAGGTTTGACAATGTCAAAGAACATTACGATTCTCTTATTGTAGATGAGAAGAAGCAAGTACTTCAACAAGTACTAACCTATTTGGGTCATTACAATAGATCTCCACATGAATTGGAGAATGATATTTCAGTCTCTTTGTATAACACTTTGTTAAATAAATGGGAAGAAGCCACTCAAATAGAAAAGAATATTTTTGATGAAGTATTTGTGCAATACTTCCCCAATCTATCATCGAATGGAATTAGTACTTTAACTGAGAAATACAAAGAATATTTTCATTTCACAATAAGAAGACTGAAGCTTCTAAATGAAAAAAGGTTAGTTGTTGAGTCTGAGACACATCATCTAGCCTATATAATCAAAAAGAGGGAATACGTCATCCACTCAAGCAGTAAGGATGATACCACAAAAGATGTTCCTCGACCAGAAATGGATGAAGAGGAAATTGTTCCAGCTGATATAGTATACTCAACCAAGAAGAAGGATGACTCATTTATTCATGTTGATGAGGACATTGAGGATTCAATGGACATATCTGAAGATACTACTGCACTAGATATGGATCCTCCTTCAATCATAGAAGTACAGGATACAACAGGTGATCAACCGACTACTCAACCAAAGGAAGTCAGTATACCGGCAACTGAACAACTAGAGAAACCCCAATTGGCAACTGAACAACTGGAGAAACTCCAATCTCCATCGGTCATTGAGATCACTCAAAAGGAGACCACTGAGGAAGTTGTTACTCAGAAAGCAAAAGATAAAACATACGCAAATACAAAAAGAGCCATCATTAAGTGTATATCCTCTGAAAAGTGAAAGCAAAAACTGCTTGATGATGATGATGACTCTTTAAATATTTCAGAACCTATCGATATGAATACCCTAAGTGCTTCTGAAATGATGAAGTTTTCTCGTATTATGGAAACTTGTGCACATAAGAAGAGGATGAAAGAACAAAGAATTGAGGTAGAGACAATTCAGAATGCAGTAGAAATCTTGTCTGGATTACTACCGGAAACCTCTATTGCACATCTTCTTACTCCTATCAGCAAACTTGGTCAGTTAGTTGCAGAGGCATCTGATCAATTCAAAACACTTGAAGATGCTGCTCAAATGTCTATTGAGAAGAGCCATAAGAAGGCATGTGGAGATAAGCTAGCAAAGCACATTGAGAATGGCAAAATGGCTTTATCTCAAATTGCAGTCTGTTGAAGAAAGCTATTGAATCTAGAGGAAAGTATCTTGCCTCTACCTCCAATGTTACTTTATTTTATTCTAATATTTCTAAGAATCAAGTTGAAACTGAACAGGAAATTGAAAGGTTATGCAATGCATATGTCCCACTCCAGGACTCCATTCATGTCTTTAACCGGTCTATAGACGAACTACATGATAGACTGATCAAGAATGATAATGAGAGAGCTAAGAGATTCTAATCTCTAAGAGAGCTCAAGAGTCAGCTCACCTCATAGATCAACATTCTTTAGACAGCCTACTCTAGTGCAGAAGCTATTCTTGCCACTCCTAAAATGTGCTCACTTGACTTAATGAAAGAATTCTATTCTCAATTGTTGTCTACCTCAAAGTATACAAATCACATATTGGAATCATGGCAGAATGCTCTATCTTAGATGAAGCATAATTTCAACAATATTTTCATGAGAATTGCTAATGCATGAATTTGTTTCAAAATGTAATATATGTTGAACTCTTTGATATAGCTTTTTCTATATATATGTATATATTTTACTTTATCATTTTGGCATTGTTGTCAAAGGGGGAGTAATAATATGTATGTGTGTTTTTGAAAATTTGTATTTATGCATACATTAAGGGGGAGTTTTACAGCATTAAGCAGTGTTACATTCAAAGGGAGTATGCGTATATATATGTAGATATGTTGTGCATGCACACTTAGCAGTATTGTAAATTACTCAAAATTTTGTCAGTGTTGCCATCAATGCCAAAGGGGGAGATTGTTGGCTTGATGATGACTGTAATGTATTCATCACTTGTTGTCATTGATGAAACACTCTCACACACATATATGATAACATTGACTACCGTTGTAACTTCAATTGGTTTACACTACCAACCAGTATGATTGAGGTTTATCTCTAAACCGATACTTTGTGTCAACTAGTATGTACCTATGAGATAATATGTGATAACACCAAATTGGCATCAGAATCAGGATGAAGATGAAGAAGAAGATCAAGTGGAAGATTCCATAACAAAGGTTCACTAGTTTTATTTCAACTGGTATTAAACTGCTCTAACCGGTATCTATTTTTTGTGATGAGTTACTAGAACCATTTGTTTGGCGGTCATTTTTGTGATAAGTTATGATTATATGACTAGATTCATTGTACCTAGGAAATTGTGTTCTTATGACCGACATAAGGTTTGTATGTCTATTTAAAGACATCGTAGAGAATCATTTTTATGATGATAATAAGAGATAGAGAGCTATTATGTGAAAAGAGTGAAAAATATTTTGTTGAGAAGTGATAAGTGTTAAGATGCAGAGCAGTATTGAATGTACTTAGAAGGATCTGATCAAGCAAGTCTTGTGCTACTCAGAACAAATCAAGCTACTTTTGTTGTTTTCTAATCATTACAATGGATACAGATCCCTTAAATGGATAATCTCTAACAAGCTTCATTGTTCAAATCCTCTGACAAGGTGATCCATTAGTTTGGATTCTCAAATCCTCCAGTGAGGTTACTCTTAATAGGGTAGTACTCTTAACAAGGTATAAGCTTCTAATCAAGCTTGGAATCTCTAACAAGATTTGCTCCTAGCAGAGCTCTTTGTAAGACCTTAACTGGTCAGTTTTCTATTACTGGAGATAATTAACTTGTGAGTTCCATCTCACCGTGGTTTTTACCTATTTAGGTTTTCCACGTATAAACACTTGTGTTATGGTGGATGTTCTACTTTATGTGGATGTTGTTATTTCATTTTGGATAGCATGTATTTTGTTTAACTGCTTGGTTAAATTTATCTTTCAGGCAGTGTTTAAAGTAGTGTTTGTTTTGGAGTCACTGATTCACCCCCCCATCAGGGTACTTATGGTATAAAAAGTGTGTATGGGGTACTTATGGTGTAAGAAGCATGTACGCTCTATCTTAACTATAAACAACGCGTACGCACTATGCTTATTTAAATTTTGGGTGTGTGTATAATATGATATTGTATATATAATATGTGTATATACATATAATATATAATTTTTATATATAATATATAATATTTATATATAATATATAATATTTATATATTATATATAATAATATATAATATATTAAGTATATATATATACACATATAAGTGTATTGTCTCCCCCTCTCAAGTGCGTACAAGGTGCCTCTATTTCTCTCCCTCTCACTCTCTCTCTTTCTCTCTCTCTCACTCTCTCTCTTTCTCTCTCTCTCTCCCTCCCTCTCCCTCTCTCCCCCTCTCTCTCCCTCTCCCTCTCCTTCTCCCTCTCCCTCTCTCCCCTTCTCCCTTCCTCCATACCCCATCCCTCTCTCTCTTCTTCTCTCCCTCCCTCCATACCCCACTGCAACTGTGTCTGCACTTCTATAGAAGTAAGTGAATTTATTTCTTGTCTGCAACTTCCTTTTTTATTTTTATCATATATGCTCTCCAAAGAAAACTGACTAATGGATTTTGGTGTGTATACTGAATAGGAGGAAGAAGGGTCTGAAATTGAACCACGGGTGCATTACCGTGACAAACAAGGAAACCTGCAGTAATATTCTTCTCGAATGTGTTTTTAATGAGTAGAGAAGATGTGGAAAATGGTGTCAACAAAGCAAAATGATAAGTTAGACTACCTTCAATAAGTTTTTCAGAAGGAAATAGCTGGTAGGAAGAGAAAGAGGGAGGGAAACACAGATGATGTCACAGAGAATGATAGTGGTGGGTATGCGAGAGTTCCTATGCTTTAACACAATGCCTGTCATCTAAATAACTTGAAGTTTGTTTTAAGAATGGAAATGGTAGTATATGATGATCATCATTGGTCAAAAGGCCTGGAAAGGTACATACCCATGAAAGAAATCAAGTGTGTAATTCCTATAGTCACAATCAAGATTAGTCCTATAGCCTTGCAAATTTAAGAGCATCATATGTTTTAGAAAGGAAGTACTCTTAGGGTTAGGTCAAGCTCTTACACTTTCTTCACTTGGAGTCTCTCTTATGCTGACAATCATCTAACTTAGCTATATCAAAAATAAACTACTGATATTCTATTGTATAATGTTCTATTCATAACTTCAAATAATATATCATTTTATTAGCCCACCATATGACCCCTTAGGTGTCATTAGAGGTCATATTGTTTCCTAAGAGGTCATATGGTGTCCTATGATCCCTTAGGACACCATATGACCCCTTAAGACACCATACAACCCATAACGACACCATATGGTGTCCTAAGGGGTCATAGGATGCCATATGACCCCTCAAGATACCATACCACCCATAACAACACCATATGGTGTCCTAAAGGGTCATATGGTGTTCTATGACCCCTTAGGACACTATTTGGTGTCGTTATAGGTCCTATGGTGTGCTAAGGGATCATATAGTATCTTATGACCCCTTAGGACACCCTATGACCCCTTAGATGTTGTTAGGGGTGATATTGTGTTCTAAGGGTCATATGGTGTTTTTATGTGTCTTATGGTGTCCTATGACCCTTAGGATACCTTATGACCCCTTCGGACACCATATGGTGTCGTTAGGAGTCATATGGTGTCCTAAGGGGTCATATGGTCTCCAATGACCCCTTAGGATACTATTTGACCCCTTAGGACTACTGGTATTTTGGTATGGTTTTGTCATTGATGTTAACACCTACTAAACACTTATCAACTTTGGCACTTTGGAGAATCAACAACATTCATCAGCAAGCAAGTGACTCATGCACAGTCACCAGTATCTGGTACACCGGCAAGATATAATGATCATCGGCACTTGGAATGATATGGAAAACACCTGGTAATGTCGAAGACATTGTGTGGACACTTTGTCTTGGAGTTTTGTTTATTGGTATATTCATATTTACATATTTGTTGTTACCAACAAATAGGTCTAGGGTTACACTGGCAGGTTTATCTTTTCCAGATCAGTACGACATGCTATGGAGATGATTAATTTTTGTTGTAAATGCATTAAGCCGACATGTTCAATCGATTATTGCCTCGGATATTGTATTGTTTGTAAATTATTTTTATTGAAATATCTTGTAGAGCGGACCTACTAAAATTGGTCCTAGGTTATGGTATAAATGTAAGATCTTATTTGTAAGATCAAATGTGGGATGTGAAAAAGGATTGTGTGAAGGTATATGTGAGAACAAGCAAAGATATACATGTAGACATCATTTGAAGATTGAAGGAGGGTTTTTGTGAAGACAATCAGAACTACACTAGTACTGAATCCAGCATATGAAGATGCTATTTCGTGCAGTACATTCTTATTGGATTTAACCATCCAACTCTAGTCAATGTGACTCCCATTTTGTGATTGAGCAGTGAGCTCTAGGTGCTTGGCCTTTCTACATGTGCAAACCCCATTTATGTACACTTACTATCTACAGTAGTATCATCTGATTGTGGGTAAGGTTTCCCACCGTGGTTTTTCCCCTTACAGGGTTTCCACATACAAATATTGGTGTTATGTGTTGTGGATGACTTTATGTTTATGTTTCATGCACTAATCCTTACCGGTATAGCAATTAACTGTTAAAACTGTCTACCGGCATGTTAAACTGGTTTACTGGTATTAAGCATTAAGTTGGTTAAGTTGTTTTTTGTTTGAATTTATTTGACAAATGATTCACCCCCCCCCTCCTCAGTTGTCTCCAGGAACTAACAATTGGTATCAGAGCTTAGTCCTCTTTTGCAAAAGTTGAACAGCTTGAGGAGATCCAATGTCTACTAACTATTTCAGGAAGGATAGTCCTAAACTTGATGGAACCAACTATGGCATATGGAAGATCAGAATGGAGACACATCTAAATTGCATTGGAAAGGACATCTGGGATGTTACAAAGAATGGTTATACTACTCCTAGTCAGAGTCAGCCCACTCCACCCAACTTGACTAAAGATGAGGAAAATGATTGCAAAGCAAGAGAAGCACTTTTGAGTGCATTATCAGATCAACAAATCATGGGACTATCAGATAGGTCTACTACTAAAGTCATTTGGGATCATTTGGAAATACTTAATGAAGGAGAATCCACAGTCAAAATTGCAAAACTTGAAAGCTTCTGGGTCAGGTATGAACATCTAAAAATGGAAGAAGATGAAAGGATTTCTGCTTTTATGGAAAGAGTAAATGAGATTGTTTTGGGTATTAAATGTTGTGGAGGAACCTTAAGTGAGGATGAAATTGTTTCAAAAGTTTTAAGAGGATTTCCACCAGCATATAAAATGAAATTCACTTCTATAAATGAGTTAAGAACAATGCCTAATACATCAATTACTAGGGATACATTAATTGGGAAACTTTCAGCTTTTGAAATTGAAGAATTTGGTCCTATTGCTACTATAAAGATAGATTTGGCATTTAAAGCATCAACATCATCTACTCCATCATTTGATAAATCTGATTGGAAAGCCTTTTATGCAAGAGAACTTGAAGAAAGAAGGAAAGAAAATGAAGAACTTGAAGCACTATTTGCAAGGAAAATGCCTAAAGGTCCAGTTGGAAGTAAGTATGAAGGTAAAGCATCCTTTAAATGTTTTAACTGCAACAAGATTGGTCATATGGCTTCGAGATGCCTTGATAGACATGCTAGACTTAGAGAAGAAGCTAGAAGAACATACAAGCCTAACCCTAAATATCAGAGATACAAATTTAAGAAGAATAAAGACAAATCTTGTTACATTGTTGATGAAGGTGTGACTGATGATTCTGATGAGGATCCAGCAGACAATGGATGGTTTTTGTTGCTATAACAGAAGATCAACAAACACCTACTGCTCAACTAGTAGTACAGGCCTTGGCAGCTAAAGTTGAAGTAAAGGATGAATGGATCACTGATTCAGGATGCTCACATCATATGACAGGAGACAGGTAAATTCTTGAAATTTCAAGAATACAATGGAGGCTTAGTGAGATTTGGAGATGACAAAGCTTGTTTAATCAAAGGTAAGGGTACAATATCTCTTGATGGTAAGCATAACACTGACAATGTTTACTATGTTGAAGGATTAAAGCATAATCTTTTGAGTGTTGCTCAATTAGTTGAGAAAGGATTTCAGTTACAATTTAAAAATGGAAAATGCAAAATCATGAACAGAACTGGTTTGGAAATTGCAACCGGTAATCAGACTAGAGGTAATATCTTTCATTTGAATAATAGTGAAAAGACATGCTTGATTGCACATATAGATGAAACTTGGTTATGGCATAAGAGACTCTGTCATGTAAACTTTGATTGCATGGTGAAAATTAGTACTACTAAGGCAGTTAGACATTTACCTGAAATTGTCAAACCTCATAATACAATATGTAAGGAATGTCAATTTGGAAAACAAGTTAGAGCTAGTTTCAAAAGTACTCCAGAAAAATCCAATAATGCTCTTGATTTAATTCACACTGATTTATGTGGTCTAGCTAGAACTAAAATCTTACAAGGTGATAGATATTTTAGGCTAATCATTGATGACTACTCTAGAATGTGTTGGGTTACTTTTCTTAGAGAAAAATCAGAAGCACTTGGAAAGTTTAAATTTTTCAAAGCAATGGTAGAAAATGAAACCAGTAAGAAAATCAAATGTCTAAGATCAGATCAAGGAGGAGAATTTACATCTAAGGAATTTAATATATTCTGTGAAGTGAATGCAATCAGAAGACGGCTATCAGCACCTCGGACACCACAACAGAATGGAGTTGTTGAAAGGAAAAATAGAACTATCTTGGATGCAGCAAGAAGTATGTTATCAAAAGCAAACCTACCACATGTATATTGGAGAGAGGCAATCAGTATAGCGGTCTATACATTCAACAAAGTTCACATCAAAGGTGAAACCGGTAAGACCCCTCATGAACTATGGTTTGGTAATACTCCTACTCTTAAGTATTTCATAATTTTTGGAAGTAAATGTTCACTAGTACATTCAGAGCTGATTTATGACAGCCGTTTGTCAGATTTTTGATGAATTTTCATCAGAGTGTCGACAAAATCCACCATCGAAAACTCAGCGTTGGATTGGTCGACAATGCCATGCCCATCGGAAATTCGACAATCCAATGGACTCTACCAACGGTCAAAGGAGTCGTCGGTCAAAATCTTGGTATTCGTCGTAATTCCGACAATGATCATTTTTATTAAAAAATAATAATTATCATTGATATAAAAGAGCCATCAAAGGAAGGAAATTCCGAAAGGACTCACCGAAAATAATAAATTCATCAACAAAAGATATCAAAGAAATCAGAGAGGGTCTTCATCGATGGGAAAAGTTCTCGAGGAAATAATACTATTGGTGCAACATAAAAAGGACCCACCGAAAGGAGCGTTTTCATCAAAAGAATAATATCGATCAAACAAAAAGAAGCTACATCGATAAAAGATATCGATGAGGATATAGGTTTTGAGTAGGTTAAACTTCATCGACAAAAGATATCAAAGAAAGCAGAGAGGGTCTTCATCGACGGGAAAAGTTCTCGAGGAAATAATACTATCGGTGCAACATAAAAAGGACCCACTAAAAGGAGTGTTTTCATTGAAAGAATAATATTTCTTAGACAAAAGGAAGCTACATTGTTAAAAGATATCGATGAGGATATAGGTTTCGAGGAGGTTAAAAGGCATGTTCTCAATATGCGTGGTTTTGCCGATGTAACTTTATCGGTGAAGAATGATAAGGGATATAAAGAAAAGCTTCGGTGAGATAATAGACTCATTCATCGATGGGGCATGGTGATATCGATGAAAGAAGTATTTCGATGGAAAAATAAAGGAGGACACCGAAGCCCAAGGTTTCTTCAACATAAGACCCAATGGATATCAGATATGTTTCGATGAGGAGACAGCCATACTGACCGAATACAGTATTTTGATGAAGGGAAAAAATACTTGATCGAAGTAATATTCAAAACAAAAGTATTGTCGATAGAAACAAAGAGATTGATGGACTAAAGAAACAAATGATCGAAATACATATCCTCATCAAAATGATTATTGATTGCCGTGAAAATCATAAACAAATTCCAGGGAAGATCACATTGCCATTAAATTCAAACGTGTGCCCGAGTGACCATTGTCCAAAGCACCATTACTAACTAATTAAATACACCATAAGTAGTGGATCAACCATCAAAGGACACAACATTAAGGAATTCATAGGCGACAAACTGAAAGCGGGAATTGGGCGAATTCACAGAAAAAGCTCAGTAATTCCAAGTAAGTTGTTTGCACGCAGACCTCTTTTTCAAAATTCAAATGGAATCATTATCTAAAACTAATAAGACCAGAAAGGGAAAAGAACCTATCGCTGTAGAAGAAAAACCTAAAAGACAGAAAAGGGAAGGGCGTTCTTTGGCCCAGGACCTGATTGACCAGTGCCCATCATCCAGTTTGAGGTCCAAGAAGATTAGAGCTGATGAGGAAGGCCTGGAGGACCAGTTTGAGGATCTTGGAGACATATGGACAGAGTTGAGAGGGTATGAATTATTCATATATGGGTACAATAGAAGAGTTTCCCCTCAACCTATCGATAATTTATGGTGATTGAACTTAGGAAGGTTAGTTGTGGCTAATGTATTCATGAATGTGGAGCTCATGAAGGCATTGGAAAATAATTATGACCCTAAAACTAGGACCATATATAACTACATGGGTGAGCCAATTCTTGCAATCACAAAGGAGGTTATTGACACTATGTTTGAGTTGGATTGGGGATTTGAAGAATTGATTGACCTCAAGAAGTTAACAAGTGAATATTTTAACCTAGAGCACATTTACAAAATGTGGAGACTCCCTATACATAGACCTAGGAATGCAGGGTCCTTAGTGCCACTAGGTAAGGATGACAAAGCTCCCTATGATGTCAACTCTTTCCATCCATATTTCAAGTATACCTATTACTATGTTGCCCAAGTGAGAGGGATAAAATCTCATCCTTTGATGGATATTGCAGCCATGGTCATTTGTGTCGATTTGTAGTCTAAGGACCCCCGCTTCTTTGATGTTTCTTCTTATTTGGTTGAGGTTTTGAATCATAGGTTAGAAAAGTTAAAGGGGGGTGTCATCAATGTTCATTTCAAGCATTATTCCTTATTTATGCATATGCTATTGTATGTGGGCCAAGATGAAGGGTTATGGCTAGAAGAGTTATGTGTCAGGACATATAACAATGTTGGAATGATAAAACCAGTGCAACTATGGATTTCTTCATGGGACCAGAGGTATGTGAATAATCAATATTGGAATTTTGAGGAGTTCTTTGTCAAGCCATTATATAGACTATTGGGATGCCCGTGCGATCATGCCCTTGCACCTGAGGTTCAAAGATTCCTAAGACTAAAAGATTTCGCTGAAGATCCCTCAATTGAACACAATTGGGGAGATTGGTATTGTTTTTCAGACTGCACACAAGTCAAGGTATACGGGTTCAAAGGGAGACCATACTTACTACCACTTATAGTCCCTAACAAAGTGGCTTGTCGAAAATTGTGAGGCAACTATCAATAGTGAGTATAGAACATCTGACAAGCCATGGAAAATAATCAATTGTACCTGGGTTGTTAGTATTTTCAGATTTTATTGTGAAAAGTTCAAAGAGTTATGGCCTGTTGCAGTCAAAATTGGATTATTATGGCATGGCTATGGGGGATCCAAGGCCCAATTTTGATCCTGAAGGATACATAAGGATAGCTCGGTCATCACAAAAGCTGAAGGCTAGAGAGCATAAATCTTACCTACCGAATGACCTCATTAAGAACATTGGTAGAGAAGAGGCCAGAGTGAAGCGAATAAAGTTTGAGAAAGCAATGTAAGCTTATAAATGGAAGCTTTATAGAAGGAAAATGGATGAGAACATGCTACAAAAGATTGAAGACCCCTTGGAGTTGGCCAACAAACTTGTGGAGCATGAATTGGAAATACTTGAGGGAGTCCTGCCTCATGTTTTTAGGGATTACATTGATACTATTAGGAATACAGAGCTTTTGGCTCATATGTCTCCTGCTTTCACATCTGGCATCATCCCATTCACTCCTTGAGAGGATTACCCCCCTGGTTATGCAGAGGATACACCGATAGACTTGGCAACAGGACAACTGAATGTCCTAGAAGTGGCTGACATGAGATTCCTGGAGCATGAGGATTTCATTGTTGATAGTGACTTCATTGCTTCCAAGGAGTTCACCACATTCCTCTATCAACATAAAGGACCTCAAATTAGAAATAACATGAGAAATAGTGAAGAAGAGCAGTAGCTTCAAAAGTTACAAGAGGAGATGGATCTTGTGATGAGAGAAATGACACCTCAAAAGGGAAGATAGTTACTTAAGGAAGCTGGTGTGCTATTATAGTCTGGATGGGACATGAACTCTGCCTTGTTGTTTGATGGATTCCTCAAGAAACAAGACCCAAGTAGGCAAATGATGTCAAAAGATATTGATAAACTCTTTAGAGGATCAGGATATTATCCAAATCAGAAGGCTCTTCTACAGTGGGCTATCTATCCCAAAGATAAAAGACCTATATTGGTTGATATAGAAGAAGGTTTTGGACATTTGATGGTGCAATAGGTTGGAAAGACTGACCCTAGAACAACTGCCAAACTAAATTTGGATGTCGCTAAACTAAACCAAGATCAGATAGAGTTTTTGGTCCAAGAAAATTGTACATACAAAAGCCTATATGAGAAAACCGATGAAGAAAAATAGAGGCTGCAAACAAGATTGCTTCAGATTGATACAGGTACCAGTCAAACAGGGATGACATATAGTGTTGACAGAGATGCCATGGATGCCTTGACAGATGCTATGTATTGGAGGAACAAGGCTGAAAAGACATCTCACCAACTAAAAAAGGAACACCAAAAGATGGATAAGTTAGTTCTCGAGGTCGTTGACCATAGATTCAAAAGTATGATGCAGGTTGCAGAAATCTATTGGAAGACATACACTGGAACAATCAAAGCTATGAAAGAGCATGAAAGGATCAGGTCTTAGTTGGAAGGCTTGATGAATGACAACAATTTGATGAATCTAGGTGAGAAAATTGAAGTTGAGGCTCAATTGAAGTCCCATGATGAATTAGCAAATCAATTAAGGAAAGAGAATCAAAGGCTGGACAATGGGAATAGCCCTAGGGTGCCCTCTTTTTACAGTAATGGTGAGTTAGTATAGTTGGAACAGTGGAAACAAGAGTTCAGTGATGAGAAGAACCGAGCAGTAGCATAGTTGGATCGAGACAAAGATTTGTCACTTTGTGTTAACAATATTCTATCCAATCATTTCTAGGCAGAAAGCAACATGAGGACACTAAAAAATGACATTCTAATGTATAAAGATGATAAGTACATTGAACACATAGGAATGCTGAACTTGTTTATCTTCTAGCTTGTTAACAAAAGTGCTAATTAATAGTTATGTGCTGAGAAGCCACGATGCTTGGTGACAATGTATACCCTCATATAAATGAGGGAATTTTTGTAACAATAAGGATCATTAGAGAAGAAGTAGAATATAGCCTCAGGCTTATTACTGTACCATTTTGCGAACATACATAATATAATTAGTCGTCTTTCCTTTGTGTATATGTTGTGGATTACTGCATATTTCTGTAGGCAGTTGCTTGTGATATTATCTAAAGGAGATAAGGTCACTTGTGTTCTTCCAGTAAAACTTTGTGTTTTATATTGTGGATTTGAATAAAAGATTTACTTGCGAATATAGTTTTGTATGTAGTGTGCATGCATATTATCTCAACCATGGTGCGCTTGCATATGTATATAGTTTTGTTTATAGGTGGAAAGCCTGACGTTCAATGTCGAACTTGGTTGCTCTGATACCATATGTAATATTCCATTAATTCTATACTTAAAAGAAAATAAATTGTGATCTATATTAAGATATAAAATTGAGCATTTCAAAATAAAACATAACTACTTCAGTTGAAGGAGAAAACTAACTAAATGTTCAACATAATAAGAATCTAACTAATTTATCTAAAAGGAAGGTAATCTTTTAACAATAAAAAACATTGAACAAATATTATTAAGCTAATCAATATGAGAAAGGAATTCAAATGGTAAGTTTCATTTTTTAGGGAAGAGATAAAGGTTCAGAGGTTATTGTTATCACTGTTTAAAAAATGGGTATTCTTTTCCATAATTGGCTAAGTCTATGAAATTCTTGGGTCTGGTATGGCCTTGTGACTTCTATTTCTTTGGGTCCTAAAGAGGGTTTAGGGTTTAGGTTTAATCACTTTCAAAATGTCTGAGGAAAAACACTTATAATTCTATTTCCGTGTTACCTTATTCACTTAAGTAATGGGTCCTTTTGTCATGCAAAGTGTTCCCCCCGTTGTTTTTTACCTAGGTGGTCCTTTTAAATGTTTTAATTTTTATTCGCCTTTAAATTGTCTTTTCTAATGACCGTCAGGCCTTGTAATTCTCATGCAACTCTCAGTCAATTGGATGGCCCACGTGGATTTGCAAACTCAACATGCCCAAAAGTTACCTATCGTGAAGTAGCGAAAAGGTTTCGCGAGATAAAGATAACTGAGTTTTACCCTTCTACAAAATAGCGAAAGGGTTTGGTGGGCCCAACATCCAAGCTTCATCTGAAGATTAAAGACCGATCATGTTCTATCTGATCGGATGGCCCTCGTTATTTCGTGAGATTAAAGCGCATGTGTTTTAACTATTGCGAAATAGCAAAAGGTTGTGGCAAGTCCCAAAAGCCGGCGGGTTTTCTAACGAGTAAAGAGTGGGTGGTTCAGAGAATAATCAATGGCTTGCGTTGATTCGCAACCCAAAGATGCTCGAGAGTTAGTTTTCGCGAAGTGGCGAAATGACATGGCATTCCAAGTGAGCAGTCCAAGACGTAGGGATCACAAATCAAAAGGTTACACGTGTCCTCAAGATCACATAAAATAAAGAACAAACCTGGCGACCAAGTGGTGGGCCCAACAAACAGAATGATATATATTGAAGACAAAGAGGTGACTTGTCAGGCGGAGGTGGCATTTCAGAAGTGGATCCCGCTAAAGTCTTTCAGCAAGTAGGAAGTTGACACGTCAGTTCAAGAGGGATTGAATGCCAAAGTGAATGGTGCTGATTTAGAGGGCCCACATTTGGCGGTTCTAACAGGCCCTAACAGGTTGTTAAAGGAAGGGCATCTCAAAAAGGATCTAACGGCGGGCGTTATTTCACAACCTTTAAATGCATGATGGTTACCGTTCATGAAATAACAAAAATGGTTAGCATTAACTATTTTGAATGCGGTTAGTGATATAAACCACCAGGTTAGGACAATGTAAAGATCAATCAAGTTTCAGTTGATCGGATAGCTAGCACAGCTTCGTGGGGTCAAGATGCAAGATGGTTACCCATCGCAAAATAGTGAAAGGATTTTCAGCCTATTGCCAAGCAAGGAAAAGGGTAAAAGTGGTGCGAGTTCTATCTAATCCAACGGTTGCCATCTTTTCACTAGATGAACATGCAAGAGCTTTACGCTCTGCAAAACTGCAAAAGAGCAAAATGAAAAATACTTAGCAGTTTTGATCCGTTGGAGCCAAATTTTTGAATTCTTTCATGAATTCAATTCTGAAGGGATGGTCGAAGAGTGCGGTGTTAATGTCGCAGTTAAGGAGCCAAATTGCCATATATATCCCCGCATCAATTGAACGAGGGTATCATTTCACAGAAGAAGTTGCAGAGAGAGCTAGTGTAGAGCAGAAGTTTGCAAACCGAAATCAGGTTCTCTTGCTCTTTGTTTACCCATTGCTTAAAGATTGTTGAATTATGGTCTTGTCTTGTTAGAAAATCGCTTTGATTGAGAATTGGCTTAGTTGCATACTCCTAAAATGGGACCTAGAAGAGAATTAACAGGGAAGGTAAATTACCAGGACCAAAATATTTGTGATGACTTTCTTGAGCAGTTAACCATGTAGACCAATGTCGAAGCTAGGGCCAAGGATTTAGTGCCAAAAAACCCCCGTTTGAAAATTGGGGATGGTTTATATGATAAAGGAAATTGGTTGAGGGACCGTGAAATAGGGATATCTGGTCTCAGTTTGTTTAAAGTGGGTTTTGGTCAGAGACATGCCCCTTCCCCTATGAATAGTATCTGGAATTTAGATGTAGGGAAGCTTGTGGTCCTAGGTGTTTTCATGGATGTAGATCTATTGACCCTAATTGCACAGAATTATGACCCTGCTGCCAGATGCATTAGAAACATAAAGGGATCACCCCTTGTCGAAATCAAAGATGATGAATTTAGGAATGTCTTCAAGCTTAGTGAAGCTTCCAGCTACCTTGAGCCTATTGATTTTGAGGCATTAACCCAAGTTTACAATGCCCAAAGAGATCATGTTAGGAGTGGCCCATTGAGAGAATTTTTTGTCAAAATAGGGGGATTAATAGTTGTAGGCCCTAGCACAATGGAGCCATTTTCCCTAAATTTATTTACCTTGAGAGCTAAGGGTATGTACTGGACACTGTGTGCCCGTCCATTATATGTTAATGATTGCCCAAATTTTGAACCCTTCCCTGGCCATAACATTTGACTTCACTCCTTTCCTCTCTTATGCTATCCATGCAGGCTTAGTAGGAATTAAGAATGGTAAGGTAGACAAGCCATTTGGATGGTATTCCTTGTTGATGCATATGTTTCTATTCAAGGGGCTTATTATTTTGCAAAAGAGATGGACCTGGTTAAGGTCAAGGATAAAGAGGAGATGCCAGTGCAATTGTGGAGTATTGTTCTATCTTGGGATAGAGAGGATACAAGTTATCTAAAGTTTGATAGATGCTTTACATCTAAAATTAGAGTTCTCTTGTGTGCACAAAACCCTAGGACTCCCAAGGCTCTTTTGGAATTCCTTAGGCCCAAAGAATTTGTAGAGGATATCAAGATTGTTCATAACTAGGGAGATATGTATCTATATCTTGTTTCTACTATTTTTAGAGTGTTTGGATTTAGGGGTACCACTTATCTACTGCCCTATCAGGTTCCATTAAAGACAGGGATTGCAGAACTATTAAGATAGATTAGAGGAGTGCGGAGGCCGAGTTAACTAACAGGGGTAAAGGGACAATTTTCCCAACCATCACCATGGCTCATCATTTTGTAATTACCAAAGGTGGATGGAAGTATTTTGAAGAATTCTTTAAACCATACATGTTATCAACTGCAGTTTCAAGGTGTGCCGACCCTGAAGATTTCTTCAACGGCATGTTCAAGAAGAGAGCAGTTTGTAAAATCAAGCCTCACCAATTCCAATTCCCTGAAGATTTGACCAAGAATGAATTTAGTCTAGATGAGCAGGAGTTGAGGATGGAGAAGTGGATTGCATACAGAAGAGCCCTTGACTTTATCCATCATTTTGATTCTAGTTATGATCCTCTCTCTAGCTTTACCCCTTTTGAAGAGAAGGTTAAATTCTTAATTCTTTATTTTGAAGATTTAATGCAATCCCTGAAGGAAAAAAGAGAAGCCATAATGCAGAATGATCCTAACAGGGCTAAATTGGTCCTGGCCAAGCCTACCTTTGCTAAGGCTATTCCACCAGGTGATTTTGTTAATGCACAAGAGATCTAAGTATACTGTAATGATTCCAGTAACAGGTGAACCTTCTACTTCTAGAGGGAAAAGGGCCATTGAAGATACTATTGAGATTCAGGATTCACCTAAGAGGCAGAGGATAGGTAAAGAAATTGAGCAAGCGGTGGTTGAGCAATTGATACAATTGGGGAGTCTGGGTGAAATTGCCTACACCTACAATGAGACTCAAGAAGGAATGCCTGAATAGCCACCCTATGTTGAAATGGATGTAACTGATGGTGAGCTATAGGGAAAAGAATTGGACATTACTATCAAAAAAGCTAGTGAAGAATTCCTAGCTAACAGCAATTTTGTCACATCAGGAGATTTGATGTAGTTTCTATGGAAGCAAAATATTGATCAATTCAAGATCAGATGTGAGCAAAGGGTAAATGAACAGCCTCTCAAGGATGCAGCCCAAGTGGAGGAAGAGGTTAAACAAGAAATGATGGTTGAGTTCAAAGCTATCACTCCTAAGGCTAAAAGAGAGATGGTGGATAAGGTTGGTGTGCTAATCCTCCCTAAATGGGATATAGTTGATGCATTGGTTCTTGAAGTGGTCAGAAAGGAAACTAAGCCAATGAAGGGAGTGGTATTCAGCAGAGATGACACTTCTCTAGTTATGTGGTCCCTTAAAAGAGATGAAGGTAGAACAAGGAAAGATACCTCACAGTCTAACCTTCTAGGAGCTATGATAGTCAGAAGAGTTTAGGATACAGGGGTAGTGGAAGTAGCTAGTACTATTTTAGAGACTTCTAAGTTCAATGTAGTAGTAGAAGAGATGGAAGCAAAAGAAAAGGTTGATCTCCAAATTAGGTTGGAAACAATTTTAAAGGCTTATAGTGAAGCCAAAAAGGAGGTAGCCAGCAAGGACACTACCATTGCCAAACTTCAAAGTCAGCCAATGCTACAATACCAAGGAGGTGAGTCCTCTATCTTGGCAATTTCTTCTTCTCCAACAAGGCCCTCACCTACTAGTCCCATCATAGAATTCCCTCCTTCTCCTATGCCTTCTAGTTTTCAACCAGCTGAGACTTATCAACATGAATTGGAAAAGCTGAAATAGGCTCCTTATTTGCAAATAAGTATGAGAAGAAGATAAAGGCTACAATTTTGAGTTTTGTTGATACCATTGATGCTCCCATGGTACATATCAATATGAAGAGAATTTTTGAAACTCTTTGTGAGTTAAATGAGGACAAGGCCATTCTAGAGCCTATTCTAAATAAGTGGATCCTGAGGGAAGTAGATTTAGAATTCATGTGTGTATCTTATGATGAATCTGCATCCGATACCACTATCAAATCCACATGTGAATTGACCAAAGGTTTGACAAAGCTAGCAGAAGGGAAAGCCAATGTGGAAAGGAAGGCTAATTTATATAGAAAAGAGTATACTAAGCACAAATTTGAATTGTTTTCTAGAGGTTTTGTCAACCAAAATCAGATAAAGGACAAACAGGTATGGTTGGATGAGTTAGGAGCTAATTTGTCTCTAAGGGTAAATGAAATAATCAATAAAGATGACACCTCACTGTTTGTTAAAACAATTGAGGAAATAGAAAAGATCAAATCACATTATGGTTTCTTAGAGTCAGAAGTGAGGAAAATAAGAAACTCTTGGAAAAAGCTATTAAAGTTGAAGAAAAAGATTATTGGCTACTCATGGCCTACCAATGATGTTTTTCAAGAGTGGTCCAAAAAATATGCGATGCAGGAAGAAGATGCTCCGGAGCAGTTACAAGAGGTTGCAACCGAGAAAAAAGTGCAAGAGGCCAAAGATGTTGAAAAGGACTTGTAACTGTTTCTTGGGGAGTATTTTTAGTTTGTAACAAACGCTTTTTGAAAAAGGGTCCAAAGCTTGTATGCATCCATGATTATATAAATGGATACCAGGACTAATGAAAAGGGGGATCGCAAGAATTTGTAAGAAAACTCTGCAGAAATATATCTGGGATTTTCTAGTCTTATGGAGAATACTCTGAGTTTTGTAATACTTTTCAAAATTAATATCAATATACAGACTATGAACTTTCGAGCCTAGATTTTGTGTTGTCTTCTGGTTTACTTTCAATAGTTTATTGGTTTCAATTTTGAGTAATTTTAACATTGCAAGCGCCAATGCGTTGTTAGTGTTCACCTCCCTTGCTCGACTTTTACATCCAATTCTTGAGCTCAACAAACTCTCTAGCTACCAACCATCTGAACAAGCCATCTGCTTAATGTGTACTAACAATAATGGTTATTAACGACCATCATATGATAAATAGCATACACTTGAGCCAACTAACTCACTAGTTTACTAACCAACTATCTAGCGAACTGCTTAATGTCTACTAAGAATAACAGTCATAAATGACCATCATAAGATAATTAACATACACTTGAGTCAGTTGATTCATTGGTTACAGAACTTATAGGTTTAGCTGATCCAATTCGTTACATAACAATCTCATGTCTACTAACATTAATGGTTTACAAGGACCTTCATGGGATTGTGACATAACCTAACAAGCCAACTGCTACAAATCCCCTATCTCTAACAAGCTTCAAATGTCATCATGGAATTAAACCTAATACAACATTGGTTCCCTTATTTAGCTAAATTAACACATCATATTATGACTCAACAAAAAATATGGTTCTAATATATTTTTTTGTCTTTCTATATTCCAAAAAGTATGCATCTAATTGATGATTAGAATCCTTCTTTAGGTCTTGCAACCATGGAGACTGATATAATCTGATTATAACTTATGTGCATTGATTCCAAGATGAACCATATTCGGTTAAACTATGAGTTAAGAGTGGAAAACAAATAAACATAAAATAGCAGCAAAATATAGCAAGGTATTGTGACTATAAGATAGAAACCATACTAGGAGCCTCCAATATATCAAAAGTTGAGAAAGTAGCAAGCTTACTATACAAAGAGAGTGATCACTATAAAGTTACAGTCAAGTTCAAAGCATTGATTTGTGGGAACAAAGGGTTTCATATGGGGATAGAGCAGTCTCATGAAATATCATGACAGTCATAATCATAATCTAAAGAGTAGTCAAATCTTCAAGATAGATTGGTGATAGTGCAGTCATTCTGTTGAGCATCAAATCTGAATTAAGTAAAATATCTTGATTTGAGAAATTAAATCATAGAAGCCATCTCTCTTTGGAAGAAATCATCATTTTCATTGATACTGTAATAACCCATAAGTTATCGAACAAGTCTAAAAGCATTCTATCGAAGTATCTAAGATTCAAACAGTATCGATGAGACCCAGTGATGTCTCATCGATATAAAAGGGGCATCGAAGAAAGTAAACATTGATGAACTTCAGAAAGGACTCATCAAAGACAGTAACTCCATTGATAAAAGATATCGAAGAAAGTGGAGATGGTTCTCATCGACAAGAAAAGGTCTTTGAGGATATGACACTATCAATGTAAAAAGACTCACCGAAAGGGATGGTCCCACCAACAAAAGGTATCAAAGAAAGAAAAGGTGGCCCCCACCGATGAGAAAAGGCTTTCAAAGAAACAATATCATCGATGCAAGATAAATTAGATTCACCGAAAGAAGCATTCTCATCGAAAAAGTGATATCGATAAAACAAAAGCAAACTACATTGATGAATGATATCGATAAGGATATGAGTTTTGATGGGAGGACAAAAGAAGTCACCGAAGTCCAAATTCTCTTCGACATGAAACCTGACGAATAGCAAAAATATTTCAATGAGAATGAGTTTTGAGGAGACTAAAAGGCATGTCTCTGATACACATGGTTTCATTGATAGAAGCCATCTCTCTTTGGAAGAAATCATCATTTTCATTAATACCGTAATAACCCATAAGTTATCGAACAAGTCAAAGCATTCTATCGAAGTATCTAAGATTCAAACAGTATCGATGAGACCCAGCAATGTCTCATCGATATAAAAAGGGTATCGAAGAAAGAAAACGCTGATGAACTTCAGAAAGGACTCATCGAAGACAGTAACTCCATCGATAAAAGATATCAAGGAAAGTGGAGATGGTTCTCATCGACAAGAAAAGGTCTTCAAGGATATAACACTATGGTGCAAAAAGACTCACTGAAAGGGATGGTCCCATCAACAAAAGGTATTGAAGAAAGAAGAGGTGGCCCCCACCAATGAGAAAAAGGCTTTCAAAGAAACAATATCATTGATGCAAGATAAAGAAGATTCACCGAAAGAAGCATTCTCATCGAAAAAGTGATATCAATAAAATAGAAGAAAACTACATCGAAAACAACTACAGAAGAAATCAGATCAAGATACTTAATCTACTATAAAAAGCATTAGTTATTGAAAACAACTAGTGAGTAGGTATACCTGCCTAGGTCCTGTAGAGCCTAAAGTGAGAGAGTTAGTAACCAAGTAGGTTCACTCTATAAGTTGGCCAAGTCAATTGGAGGGTTTGATCATAGGAGTTGGCATTTCCTTAGAACCTATCCAATCTATTGATTTGAGACCCAACACATTCATTAATTGTTTTGGACATTTCAAGCTATGTCTTCCTAATAGATGGTCAAGTATAGAAAAACAACACTCAGAAAATACAGTCTAGAGAGATTGCAGTCTACAGTAAATCCAATAGGTAGTCATACCTAGTACCAAATAAAATGACAGTAATCAAGTCTACTGAGTGAAAAAAAGTAGGGTATAAGTTTCTAAAAGGTCATTTCAAACCTTAACAACAAATAACACGTTATTGTTCCAGCATTGTCAAAACTTGACAAGAACAACACCTTATTACCTCAAGAGGCATAGCAGTCATAGGGAAACTCATGTCAAATGTGCAACTCAATACAATAAATAATCTTAGTTTGTAGCCCTATAGCATCATAATGCAGTCCTTGACCAAGTATGCATGCAAGAAACATCTAGTTCTATTAAGGCACAAGCATCAAAGTCAAAGGTTATGACAACTAGTCAAAAACATCAAGTACAAAAAGTTTAGTCTCAGTCACTAGAACACAATTTGCAACATGCATTAGGAGTTGTCCTCCTTACAAATAGTGCAACATTAAAAAGGTATTATCAAAGCTACAACCACAATTCAAAGAGGAAGCTTACAAAGATAGGACAAAGCTAGGTACAGTCATAAGTCAAGGCAAATACATAGTTGAAACTCAGTCCAAAATAGTGAAGAAGTGCAACAAATGACATGATAATTCTAAAGAAGTATTATAGCAATCATGAGTCAAGGATTAATGAAGAGATTTTTTGCATCAATGATACAATCTCAAACACACTTTTTACCATTCTCTTGGTGATTGTACCCAATTGTGTATGTCTTGCTTATGTATGAAAATGGCATTTTGCATCTTTCCACCGACCATGTATTTGAGATGTCTTTGATTTAGATAAGGCATGAGCTTAGTCGTAGAGTGAGACTAGGGAGTTGGACCATCTCAACCATGGTGCGCCTGCATGTGTATATAGTTTTGTGTATTCATTAAAGATTTTCATTTAATTTTAATCAACTAAAGAGCAATATTCATGACTTACAAGTAATAAAAAAAATTACAAGGATGAGGCATATTCAATACAAACAAGTAATAAAAAAACTTACAAGGATGAGGCATATTCATAAATTTTGCAGTCCCACCTTGGATATCAACACTAGAAGCAACTCATATTGTTTGTGTACAGACAAGACAATATGGGAGTTCATTATACCCAACAACTTGTGGTGTTGTTGTTTGTGTTGGCTCTATTGGACCCTGCAATTAAGATTCAATATACATAATTCAATAAGATTAACTGTGCAACATAATGAAATATTGAAAAGTGTGTTACCTTGTTGAGCTTCGCTTGGTTTCCAGAATAGTTTAATATTCTCTCCTTAACATGGCCAACCACGTGAAGGTGGAAGCTCATTTGGCCCCTCCCCGCCCACCCCTAACATCTTATAACATTCATTCATTCATTCTTTCTACCATTAATAAAATATAGCATTCATTCATTAATATCACATAACGTTCATTAACACATAACATTGATTAACATTAATTAACACGCAACATTCATCAATATTAATTAACACATATCATCCATAACCATTAATTAGCACATAATTACATTCACTAACATATAAAAAATCAGTCATTATCAAATAAGTTAGACTACAATCATTTCTTTCTTTGTTTTTTCTTTGAAGCTATGAAAAGACTAAGTGGAACATAGGTTTCTTCATCATTTCCCCCCTCTACAGATGTTCCACCAACTGCTTGTGATCTCAATGAATGCCTAGTCCTATACTAACGACGAGGACGTTGAAGTGAAGGGGAGTCCTCTGCAATAACAAAGAAAAGGGTTAAATTCAAAAAAAAAAATTATTATTGATACAAGTATTTCATTAATTTAGAGAACATAATTGGTGTGCTCTTTACCTGATGGGGCCACATCATTTTGTGTAGCCTCAACCTCAACATGTTGAACACCATCTAGATCTGTTGGAGTTGAAATACTAAAGGTTACATTAATGTTGAACACCAATTGCAATTATATTTGTTTAAAGCAATAACAGTGGTCCTCTTTACCTGAGTGGGGAACATCACGTTCTTGATGTTGTGTACCCAAATCATGCTCCACTTGCTCACCACCGACTACATGCTCTAAAATATTAACAAAAAAGGTTACTTTAATTACTACTCTAATTACAAATTAAGATGTTTATTTTGTTATTTTGGTATGGTTTTTTCATTTATGTCAACACCTACTGAAAACTAGCACTTTGGAGATCCAGCAACATTCACCGGCAAGCAAGTAACTATTGCACAGTTACTGGTATACGGTTCACCGACAGGATATAATGTTCACTGGTACCTGGAATGATATAAAAGACACTTGGTAATGTCAAAGACATCATGTGGACACTTTGTTTTGAAGAATTAATCATTGGTATATTCATATTTGCATATTTGCTTTTACCGACAAATAGGTCCAGGGTTATCTAGGGTTACACCGGCAAGTTTATCTTTTCCAGATTAGCATGGCACGCTATGGAGATGATTTATTATTTTTGTAAATGCATTAAGCTGACATGTTCAATCGGTTATTGCATCGGTATTATATTGTATGTAAAATGTTTTTATTGTAATATCTTGTAGAGCCAACCTACTAAAATTGGTCTTAAGTTATGGTATAAATGTAAGATCTTATTTGTAAGATCAAGTGTGGAATGCAGAAAAGAATTGTGTGAAGGTATATGCGAGATTAAGCATTAAGTTAGTTAATTGGTTTTTGGTTTAAATTTATTAGACAACTGATTCACCCCCCCCCCCCCCCCCACTCTCAGTTGTCTCTGGGACCTAACAATTGGTATCAGAGCTTAGTCTTCTTTTGCAGAAGTTTAACAACTTGAGGAGATCCAATGTCTACTAATTACTTTAGGAAGGACAGTCCTAAACTTGATGGAACCAACTATGGGATATGGAAGATCGGGATGGAGACACATCTGAATTGTATCAGTAAAGACATCTGGGAAGTTACAAAGAATGGTTATACTACTGCTGTAGTTGGTCAGACTGCTCCAACTACCTTAGCTAAAGATAAAGAGAATGATTGCAAAGCAAGAGAAGCACTTTTGAGCACATGATCAGATCAACAAATCATGGGATTATCAAATAGGTCTACTGCTAAAGCTATTTGGGATAATTTGGAAACACTAAATGAAGGAGATTCCATAGTCAAGATTGCAAAACTTGAAAGCTTCTGAGTCAAGTATGAACATCTCAAAATGGAAGAAGATGAAAGGATTTCTGCTTTTATGGAAAGAGTAAAAGAAATTGTTTTGGGTATTAAATGTTGTGGAGGAACCCTGGGTGAGGATAAAATTGTTTCAAAAATCTTAAGAGGATTGCCACTGGCATATAAAATGAAGGTTACTGCTATAAATGAGCTGAGAACAATGCCTAATACATCAGTAACTATGGATACATTGATTGGAAAACTTTCAGCCTTTGAAATTGAGGAATTTGGTCATTTTGCTACTATAAAGACTGATTTGGCCTTTAAAGCATCAACATCATCTACTCCATCATTTGACAAATCAGACTGGAAAGCCTTTTATGCAAGAGAACTTGAAGAACTAGGAAGGAGAATGAACAGCTTGAAGAACTTGAAGCACTATTTGCAAGAAAAATGCCAAGAGGTCCAGTTGGAAGTAAGTATGAAGGTAAAGCACCCTTTAAATGTTTTAACTGCAATAAGATTGGTCATATGGCTTCAAGATGCCCTGATAGACATGCTAGACTAAGAGAAGAAGCTAGAAGGACATACAAGCCTAATCCTGAATATTAGAGATACGGATTTAAGAAGAACAAAGACAAATCCTGTTACATTGTTGATGAAGGTGTGACTGATGATTCTGATGAGGATCCAACAGACAATGGATGGGTTTTTGTTGCTATAAAAAAAGATCAACCAGCACCTACTGCTCAACGAGTAGAACAAGCCCTAGCATCTAAAGTTGACTCAGGATGCTCACATCACATGACTAGAGACAAAGGTAAATTCTTGAACTTTCAAGAATACAATGGAGGTTTAGTAAGATTTGGAGATGGCAAAGCCTGTTCAATCAAAGGTAAGGATTCAATATCTCTTGATGGTAAGCATAACACTAACAATGTCTACTATGTTGAAGGATTAAAGCATAATATTTTAATTGTTGGTCAATTAGTTGAGAAAGGATTTTAGTTACAATTTAAAAATGGAAAATGCAAAATCATGAATAGAATTGGTTTGGAAATTGCAACCAATAATCAGACTAGAGGTAATATCTTTCATTTGAATAACAGTGAAAAGGCATGCTTAATTGCACATATAGATGAAAGTTGGTTATGGCATAAGAGACTATGTCATGTAAACATTGATTGCATGGTAAAAATCAGTACTTCTAAGGCAGTTAGAGATCTACCTAAAATTGTGAAACCTCATAATACAATTTGTAAGGAATGTCAATTTGGAAAACAAGTTAGAGCTAGTTTCAAAAGTATTCCAGAAAAATCCAATAATGCTCTTGATTTAATTCACATTGATTTATGTGGTCTAGCTAGAACTAAAAGCTTACAAGGTGATAGATATTTTGTGCTAATTATCGATGATTATTCTAGAATGTGTTGGGTTACTTTTCTTAGAGAAAAATCAGAAGCACTTGGAAACTTCAAATTATTCAAAGCAATGGTTGAGAATGAAACCGGTAAGAAAATCAAATGTTTAAGATCAGATCAAGGAGGAGAATTCACATCTAAGAACTTTAATACATTCTGTGAAGTGAATGGAATCAGAAGACAGTTATCAGCACCTCAGACACCATAGCAGAATGGAGTTGTTGAAAGGAAAAACAGAACTATCTTGGATGCAGCAAGAAGTATATTATCAGAAGAAAATCTACCACATGTATATTGGAGAGAGGCAGTTAGCACTACTGTCTATACATTCAATAAAGTTCACATCAAAGGTGAAACCGGTAAGACCCCTCATGAACTATGGTTTGGTAATACTCCTACTCTTAAGTATTTCAGAATTTTTGGAAGTAAATGTTATATTAGAAGAGATGAGTATATTGGCAAATTTGATCCTAGAAGTGATGAAGGAATATTTCTTGGTTATTCATCTAAGAGCAAGGCATATAGATGTTTTAATAAAAGATTGCAGAAAATTGTTGAGTACAAATGTAAAAATTGATGAACAATTAAGAGGAACTTCAAGGTATGTAGACTCTGAACCGGCAACAAAAATTGTGACAAATGAACCTACACTAAATCCATCGATACAGAATGAAGATCCAGTTACCCCAGTATCATCAGAGGATTCCACAGCAATTGAAGAACAATAGCAAACTAAGACACCCCGGTATGTAAGATTGAATCATTCTAAAGATCAGATAATTGGAAACAGGTTTAAAGGAGTTATGACAAGAGGAAGATTGGCAAATGAAGAGGTATGTCTTATTTCTCAAATTGAACCATCATCTATCAATGAGGCATGTGAAGATAAATTTTGGATTAAAGCTATGGAAGAAGAATTAGGACAAATTGAGAAAAATAATACTTGGACATTAGTTCCCTGGCCTAAAGATAAAAATGTAATTGGAACCAAATGGGTATTTAGAAACAAACTTAATGAAGATGGTAAGATTGTTAGAAATAAAGCAAGACTAGTGTGTAAGGGATATTCTTGGAAAGAAGGAATTGATTACAATGAAACCTTTGCACCGATAGCCAGAATTGAGGCAGTCAGATTATTCTTGGCTTTTGCAGCTCACAAGGACTACAAAGTTTATCAAATGGATATTAAATGTGCATTTTTGAATGGAGATCTTGAAGAAGAATTATATATTGAACAACCTGGTGGATTTTCCTTGACAAATGACAATGATATGGTTTGCAGGTTAAGAAAAGCTCTGTATGGATTAAAACAAGCCCCAAGAGCTTGGTATGCAAGGTTGGATAAGTATCTTTTAAAGATTGGTTTTACTAAAGAAAATGCAGACAACAGTTTATATTACAAAATAACTAATGATGACATCTTGATTATTGAAGTATTTTTTGATGATATAATCTTTGGAGGAGAAGATGGATTATGTAAGGAATTTTCTATTAAAATGCAGAAAGAATTTGAAATGTCTATGATTGGAGAAATAAAATTCCTTTTAGGATTGTAGGTTTCACAGACTGATAAAGGTATATTTTTGAGTCAATCCAAGTACTTGAAAGAATTACTAAAGAAATTTGGGGTGGAGAACTCTAAACTGGTAAGCACACCTATGATTACAAATGACAAATTATCTCAAAGGGATGAATCTACACATGTTAATCCAACTAGATACAAATCTATGATAGGAGGTTTACTGTATTTGACACAAACCAAGCCTGATATTATGAATGCAGTATGTATTGTTTCTAGATTTCAAAGTAATCCTAAAGAAAATCATGAATCAACAGTAAAAAGGATTTTCCGGTACTTACAAGGCACAACAAATCTTGGATTATGGTATCCTAGAGATGAAAATTTTGACCTATGTGCATATACAGATGCAAATTGGGTAGGAGATGTGGATGATAGAAAAAGCACCACTGGAGGAGCATTCTTTCTTGGAAAGAGATTAGTTTCCTGGTTGAGTAAGAAATAGAGTTGTACATGTTTAAATTTATTAGACAACTGATTCACCCCCCCCCCTCCCCCTCTCAGTTGTCTCCGGGACCTAACAGTTTAACTGTATTAATAGCTAAATAGCTAAATAAATAAATTTGAATAGAAAATGAATACCTCCACTACTGGGATGCACATCCAGACCTTCATGTGCAGGTGGTGTTTCACAATTAGTAGGTTGCATTCCAATGACATGCACATTATTATCATTGCTTGCTTATTTAAAACAAATATAGTCACTTTATGTTCGAACTCAATATCAATTAGATTATTGGTAAAGTATTCAATTTGAAACAACTTCCATTTAGCATATTTACCTGTGTGATGGATGCACTCGAATGTTGTGTATGCCCACTCAATTGTCGTAGCCGATCAGCCATGGCTAAATAGCCTTGCTGGTAGGCAATTCTCTTGTCATCTTTTGTGAGTGCTCTATTGAATTTAGAGCCCTGCATTTTTGCTTGGTACCGTGAATTTTGCTTTCATTGTTTGATAAAAAAAAATGTTTGCAATTTATTAATATTTTGATGCAATATTTCATTTACATGAGATACTTAGAATTCGTGTAGCAAGTTTCATGTAACCACTAGAGTCGAGTTTGTGTTTCCCATGCTTTTCTTGCCTTGCCTCGGTTGCCTTTGATGTGTCACTCAGTCTATAAAAAGTTTGAAATATGTTAGATTATATAAATATAAAGAGTAATTAATTAGTACATAATTACATTCTGAATAGTATCATGTACCTTCTTCTGGCGTCTAGTGGTGTATTTCCTTTTTTCCTTTCAATTCTCTCCTTGGCATCAAAAATCGGGTCCTTCCACTCCCTCTCTAGAATCATGGGGGGACGCTCGTACTTTAGGTTCCTCTTCAAATGGGTCTTGTATTGGTCCCTCACATACTTTAGATATGTGCCAGCTTTTTCAAGGAGCTTGGTTTTTTCAAAGGTGTCATTTCCAAACCACTCAACCATTTGGTTTGTCAATTCATCTTTTAATCATTTTTCTTGGTCATTCCACCTTTTAAAGCAAAAACAAACATGTTAGATTCAGAAATTAACTGAAGCTACATTTATTACACTTCAAGAAATGGATCAAAGGTAAACTATTCCAGCAATGATATGAAATCAAAAGTGGATTAGGGTTAGTTCATATATGATGTACCACCTTTTATGTATGGTGGGCCCAAATATCTGCAATGCAATGTCACTAAGATGTTTATAGAAAATATCATTGCCTGCAAAAAATTCATGGGATCATTAGTCCAAACTGAGTGATCATAAAGTAAATTACAATTAGAGTATATATAATAATAATTTTAAAGTACTTGGAACCTTTTGTATCTTTAAGGGAAGCATTTCTTCATCGCTCACCACCAATGTGGCCTGCAACGTTCCCGTTCTAGCAATACGAGAAGATCTAGGAAATGATGGTATGTTATCAGCAGTAGTCACCTCTGGCACATCCTCATGTGCATCTCCTCATACAAAAAATGAATCCACTATGATATGCCATAAGAATTCAAGAAATAGCACTTGAAGGGAAATAAACACATGACAAAAGATAGAGCAAAAGAGGGATCTACCAATGGTGGGCGGGCCAATATGATGTGCACTAGAGGATGTTTGCATGCTACGTGTTGCCGAAATTGCAGTCGGCAATACTGGTGAGGGTGACCTCTGATGAGGCGGCAGCGGCATTTGCACAGTAACATTGACAGCACCTAAAGAATAATACATTAAATATATCAACCATTAAATATATGAAAAGTGCAAGAATTGTAAACAAGGATGAACCTTTATTTTGAAAATTGATAGTATCAAGTATGATGTGTTTTGGGTAGTCAAAGTGATAAGCCAAGCAAGTGATAATACAAGAAAATCGTCATCAACTCAAGATCCTGCAACACCCTGATCATGGGAACGACTTTCATGAGGGCGGATAAATTGATGTAAAAACAATACATACATATTTTAGTTAATGACATAAAAGAGAATAAAATATAAACCATTATTGAACTTTTGTTATAATTAAAACTTTCATTACTGCTTACTTGCAATTTTTATGTTGTCTTATACAATAATTCCACCCTCTGTCATATCTCATCAGTGGTAGGATGCACGGCTGCCAAAGAAACAATCTCTTTTCTAATTTTTATAAGAGGCATTTTAAAGAATTTCACAAGGTCTATGGGATCTTCAGGGTCATCATTGCTTAACCCTAATGATTCCACATCCATAGAAAGGTGCTCAGGTACTGCAACTCCCTTTCCCTTTCCCCGAACATCCGTCTGTGTCAAGAATATCATTAATAATTACAAAATTAGTATAAATCACTAAAAAAAAGAACATAATAATGTAACAGTTTGCTTCTATCTAATTTGTACAATTACAATGAGGTTTACCTGCTCAGTAGAAGTGTCGTAAGCTACATCTCTATCTGTGATATGTGATGGATACATGTCGGCCTGTGACAAAGAAAAAATATAAAAAATGTTAGCAAAATTACATAGTACACAACATGAACTTTGTAGACAAAAAGAGTATCAAATAATAAAAAGATGTTATCATCAAAATCATTGTAAATTTTTTAATTCCTTACCTTTACTTTATGTAGACTATGCAAGATCCTCAACTAAATGGTTGACGATGTCTGTAGTCAATGACCTATTCCCACCAAGGGTGACAACATCACATAGGGACTATACTTGAAATCAACACCATCAATTGAGCATCATAAGCATTACTACATTTGTAAGTTGATAAACAATAAATACATGTGTATCATAAGCATCAGAAGCATTACTACATTTGTAAGTTGATAAACAATAAATACATGTGTATCATAAGCATTAGAAGCATCACATGATGTGTCATCATATATGTAATTGAGCATCACAATCACCATCCATCACATAGGTAATAAACAATCCACGTTCTATAAATAAACACAAAGTTCAAAAAATGTCACATGCATCATCATAAACATGTGATCCATCACATATGTATTTTAAATCAACATCCATCACATAGCTAATAAAAATCCAATTTCCATAAATAAACATAGTTTAAAATTTGTCACATAAATAGTCACTCTCCCTATCTCCATCTCCATATTAAAAGGTGCATCATGAATTAATTATGTAATAGCCTTAGAATTCAAAACATAATGAATTAATTATGTAAAAAAAATTCTATGAAGAAGTCAATATTAAATAGATAATATACTAATCGCATACCTCATACATTTCATTCTTCATCATCATGAACATCAAGGTCATCATCGCCAACACCATTATCGTCATCGTCGTCGTCGTTGTCCTTGTTGTCATCATTGTTGTCATCATCGTCATCATCACCATCACAATCACCATCACCATCACCATCACTATCATCATCTTCTTCTTCTTCTTCTTCTTTTTCTTCTTCTTGTTCTTCTTCTTCGTCATTGAGAAATTGTCATCGTGATCATCATCCACTTCATCTTCTACTTCTTTGGTATCTTCTTCTTCCATCACATTATACTTTATTGGCCTTCCTCTTGGATCATGTCTAACAACAAATGACCAACCCAGTTTATGTGGAACCTCTGAGTAAAATACTTGCTCACATTGGCTTGGAAGAACATAGGGCTCATCCCCAACTGGTTCAAATGACCTTGTATTTAGCATTATAAAACCATTATCATGTTCAATAACAGTTCTATCAGGATCATTTTTATTCAATCGTATCATGTACCATTTGACGACGAACAAAACTAATTTGAAGGAATTAAAGTCACACTCAAGTATATCATCCAAAATGCCATAGTATCGATTTTCAGACTGTTGAGGATTAATGTCATTTCTCGATGAAATATTTGTCACCTCAAAGACTGCAGTGATGCCAAAATCACAAGTTTTCTTTGTGTCATCCAACTTTTTTATGCGAAATTTATGACCATTGCGGCACATAGTGTTGTGGTGTTTGACCTGCGATATGTCAAACATGTAAAATTCATTGTATTGTGACTTGATAAACATATGGGTGGTTAATAAATTTATACGTACTTGTTTATCTCTTAAACCATATGCTAAATCAATTTCCCTTTGCATAACATTGGAATCTTCATTACGATGTGCTTCTTTAACCAATGAAGCCACACCTTCCCATGTTAACGTGCATCCAAAATGTTGACAACGTTCAATCCATACCATCATCCAATCAAGATTGTTTGCAATATACAAATGTAGTGCATCCCACTCTTGACCAACTATACAAAAAATAAATAGACGTCTTACAATCGATTTATTTTGAAGATTAAGAATTAATTAACTACAATAACATCTTATAATTACCTCTCACTTTCCTCAATCTACCTTTCCCTGTCAAGTACTCCCCTTCGAATTTGTTAATGGTGTTGGGATCCCAAATGCGATCCACATGGATCTTTGCTGCAAACTTAGGAAGATATTCAAAAATGTACACCATAGTCTGGTATACCATATATCCCTCCACCATAGAACCCTCAGGATGTGCTCTTTGTCGAACCAAAGCCTTCAAAAATTTCAAGTGCCTCTCAACCATCCACATTGACCTAGTGTGTATAGGTCCACACAATTCAATCTCCTCAACTTGGTGTATGAGGTAGTATTCTTGTGCATTGAAAAAAGTTGGAGGTAGACACTTTTGCATTTCACACATTAAATGAGGATTTTTTCTCTTCCAATATTTTATATCGTCTTTATAGATTTCTTTACATGACAACCACCTACAAGGTATTCAAGATGCAAAAAATATATATTACATAAGAAGTAAAACAAATCGCAAATATAATATCTATACAACGAACTAAACAACTATCACTACTTGCCTCATGTATTTTCCAAGATCATATATGACTTGCTTGACCTTATTGTCGAAGTCGTCTGGGAGAGATAGAGGTAGAACATACTGCAACAATTATAAAATTATCTTTTTATTTTTTTGTAACATAATGAAAAGTACAAGTACGCGCAGTACTTAAATACATACTAAAAACACAAGAACATGAATTACCTTAATGAAGGTATGCCAATCATGTGTTTTCATCCCTGGCCCAAATTCACTTTTCTTTGATATGAGATTGTTTATGTTCGCAACAAATCTTGTGGGAAATCGTATTTTTCGTATGACTTCTTTTATAGCATTGCTTTGCTGGTTCGTTAATAACCAAGGAAGCTCACTTATATTAATCTGATCTCCATGGCTATTTGATTGACATTTATCATTGCATGGTTGGAATCCTAAATGTCACTACATATTTTGACCATTTTTTCTTTGTCACGCCTTCCATCCAATATTTTCCATACTGTCTTTGTTATATTCTTTCCAATATGCATACTATCAAACAGATGAACAATTTGTAACTGCTCGTAGTAGGGAAACCTACTAAATTGTCAGGGATAACTTTTTATTCCCTTAGGAAGGTCATCATTTATGACTTCATGACCTTCATGATCATCAATCACATCATCAGTAAACAAAACAAAATAGAAAAGATGTTTTATGACAAACCAATAGATGGAATGGCATTACCTTAACGATTAATTCTATTATGTTCCAACTTCCACAGGTGAGGTGTCATTCTTCGTGGCTTTGATGTATTCTCTTCTTTCCCATTGAAAATATGTTTTTCAGTATTTTGACACTTATGATTTTTGTGGAGAAAGTGCCTACACTCATCAAACACCTGCTTTCCTAAACTTTTTGAATGATGAGATTTCATCTTTGGACCACAAACAAGACTTGCAAATTTTCCCTTTGTTTGAAGACCTACAAGATAATGTATAATTGGATTAAATATGATAATTTTTTGAATTATAATGTTCATGCACAAATTAAACAGTATAACATACCACAAAAATGTGTTAGCCCCGGGACATCATGTATTGTCCATAGAAGCATCGCATGGAATTGAAATTGTCTTTGTCCTATTGGTTTAGAGATGTCACACATAGTGACACCATTCCATAACTCCAACAACTCGTTGATAAGAGGCTCGATATATACATTCATATCTTTAACTTGGTACTTACCTAATCGAATGAACAAAAACATTACATAATGATTATGACCATTTTGCTGCAATATTTATAATTAAATTTAGACGGCTATATTTAAATGATAAAATACCTGGAACAATCATTGCCAACATTATGTGCTCCCTCTTTATTGACATCAATGGAGGAATTTTATTGTTGATAACAAAAACAGGCCACACAAAGTAAATAGATCTCATCTCTCCAAATGGATTGACACCGTCCGCTGCCAATGAAAGCCTGAGATTACGAGGTTCTTCTTTAAAGTGTGGCCATTTTTCCCCTATGTCAATAAATGCTAAACCATCCACAGGCATTTGAATAATGTCATCTCGACTTCTATTGTGTGCATGGTAATCCATAAATTGTGCCAAGCTAGTGCACTTGAATAATCGTTACATACGTGGAATAATGGGAATATAGCGAAGAACCTTGCAAGGAACCCTTTTTGTTATTTGATATGTTCGATATCTACTGATATGACATTCAAGGCATTCAGTTTGAAATTGATGTTGTTTGCGATATATAATATGATCATTGGGACAAGCATCTATTGCTTGATACTCCATTCTAATATCTTTCATAATGGTAGATAATTCTCGGTATGAGCGAGGTAGAATATTTGATGGTGGTAACAAAAACTCACCTATCAATCTACAGCAACAAAATATAATTTGTTATAATAAAGAATATTAATGGTACAACATGATTCACAGTTTATTATGACATATATGACATGCCTTAACATACGTGACATTGTTATGTTGGATAAACCATTCATAACCTCAAGTTCACCAACAACAATACAGTGGAGAGAAGAGTTGCCTGCAAGCCTTTGTAAAGAGCCTCAGATGCCTTCTCAAGTAGAGGGACATCATGAACAACATCAAGGTCATCATCATCATCATGATCAGTTGCATGAGTACTAAATGAGTCATGGATCAATGTATTTGTACCATCATCTTCAATTATGTTTTCTGGCTCATGATCGTCATCTTCCATGGGATCATTATCTTCAGCTTTGATATTCACACCTCCATGTTCATCCACTTCAAAAACCATATTCTCAAGGTTGTTTTGATCCATACCCTGTGCTCTAGGGTGCTCGACCTATATAAAATTGATATACATAAATAAATTGTGATCATGATCTCATCATCACATGATTTATTATGTATATAAATTGTCAAAACGATATAATGAAAAACTTACCAATGGATGATAATCATGTCCACCTTCAATGTGACCATGCAGCCTACAATGTTTCTTCATTGTTTCGATTAGAAGTCTTCTATTCTTTAACCCCTTACAAATTTTGCAGGGACAATAACATTTTCCATCACCTTTTCTTTTCAACTTAGACCACAATCTAGCAATTGTCTCCTTATTTTGTTGTTCGTTGATATTGTCTGACATGGTCTTTCTTCGTAGGCAAGAAAATAGAAATTATTGTCTAACATGATCTTTCCCTCAGGAGCTGGCAAATCCTGTTTCCATACTTTAATTCTTTTTTCTCAAAGGACAATCCTAAAAATCCATGCATTGCAAACAACTTTTTACGCCTTTGTTGGTTGTGGTGGCATCACAGAGAGTTTACATCAATAAATGAAGAACATGCCAATGCTTTTAATGCAGCAGTAGAAGTCTATCTCTTATTCAATATCTCTAGTGAAACCCCCATGATCTTTTGTTGGAGTAGAATTTGTTATATTCTAGAAAGGGTCTTGTCCTTTGTTGATGGGATATTCATATACCTCAAGAAATAACTGTTCTTTTCTCCAACAAGAAGTGGAACTAAATGAAGATCTAGCACCATGAAATGAATCCTCAAAAGGATTACTATAGTTAGTTTTGGTAGATAATGATCTGGGTAAAATACTAATGTGGCTTTACAAAACATTATGTACTAGCTTAGCATACTCTAACAACTTTGGTGCGACATGCTACATCCAATTAAGTCTCCATCAATATCTCTATTGTGTTTATGGATTGGGACTCAATGTACTCTTTTTATACACAGATTTTACTTTCAACTAAGGAGGTTTGTATGTACTTATTTGTCTTTCGATTGTATCCCTATTTCAAGGATTTCTTCTATCAACAAATCATTTGTTGTAAGTTGTACAAGTGGAAGCTTGAACATGCCTTCCATGCTAGCCTTGTTGATACATTCAACACCATCTTGTGCAACAAATCTTTAGAACTCCATTTTTCTGAATTGAAGAGTGAGTAGTAGGGACAATCTAGGACACTTACAGAGGTTTTGAAAGAGAGATAAATAGACCTAAATATTATGGCTTAATAATGATCAATAGGTAAATAGATAAGAAACTCTCAATATCAAAATGACTTTCTCAATTGTCTTTACTAGAAATGGATAGATCTGCTAATAATGGATTTCTGACTATATGTCAACTTTAGAATCAATCCAAGAACAGCTAGAACTAATATGCGATATCTAGATTTATGATCTCTATAATATAACAATCCCATAATTATGTTTCCATGTATCTATACCACAACACAAACATCATGTTAGTGTTCAGCCATAGCAATTGATATCCTAATTATAGAATGTGAAATATGCACATAACTATGAATAAAGATTAAGAAAAACAAAGAAAGATGCTTATTGCAAACATAAATGACTAATGGACAAGAATTGAATTCATTGTAGATAGTTTTGAATATCAAATTCACTTATTTGTGTGCATTTAGTAACTCATGTACTTGTGGCCAACCATTTATCTCTTTCATAAATTAAACACTTATTAATAACATTACATGGCTGAGTAATTATGTTTTAGTTGAAATTGAAAATAAAATATTTTATTTCAGGACAGCTCACACTATTCCCTATCATATTTTAGACTCTCGGTTTTGTTAGTAGTGGTTTGATGTCTTTGGAGCTGATCATTGCATTTCTTTAGTTACGTTTACCAGCCTACTCCCAGCCTGTGCCAAAATGGGAGCTCTGGAACAGGGTATGGACATCCATCAAAGCATAAAAGATAGAGGAATTTTGTTAGATGTAGTTGCAACTGCACAAAATGGATTTGTTGAGAAGGCTTTAGAAACTTTCAAGCAAATGCAATCGGCAAGTGTAAAGCCAAATTCCACGACCATTGCTACTATCCTTTCTGCCTGTGCCAAAATGGGAGATTTGGAACAGGGTATGGACATTCATCAAAGCATAAAGGATAGAGAAATTTTGTCAAATGTTGTAGTTGTAACTGCCCCGGTAGACATGTATGTAAAATGTGGAAGCATAGACAAGGCACGTGAACTGTTTGATAGAATGCCTTAAAGAAATGTTGTCTCATGGCCTGCAGCGATTGCTGGATATGCACAAAATGGATTTGTCGAAAAGGCTTTAGACACTTTCAAGCAAATGAAATTGGAAGGCATAAAGCTAGATTCCACAACCTTTTCCAGCATGCTCCCTACCTGTGCAAAAATGGGAGCTTTGTAATAGGGTATGGACATCCATCAAAGCATAACGAATAGAGGAATTTTGTTAGGTGTTGTACTTACAAATGCCCTGCTTGACATGAATGCAAAATGTGGAAACATGGACAAGGCTCATGAATTGTTTGATACGTGTCGCAAAGAGATGTGATCTCATGTGAACAATTAACATGCGCGTATACGGGAGGAAGGGATTGCTGATACAAAATTGAACACTCATTCCTCAATCACAGTTCTATGGTTTTACGAGATTAAACTAGGACAATTAACCACCACATGTATATTTTTTGCAATATGAAATTAAAAACTAGGGAAATTTTAATCTACCTCCTGCATGGGATTGCCTTTGACGCGGGTTTGATGTTCTTGGGGGTTGAAGTCGCCACGGATGCCTACGCAGGATTGCAATTCACAAATGAATTTTGCACCTCTTTTTTTATTTTGTAATGGCCGCTGTCATCAAAATTATGACGAACTCGAGAACTTTTTTGAAAAAAAGAAAATTCTCATTGCTAATGCTTTCTTCGTCAAAACCAAATGGGTAATTTCCATCAAAATTACGAACAAATGTGGGCACTTTTTCAAAAAAAATCAAATTTGGCCACAATATACCTTCTTCGTCGGAAACCTCAATCGAAAATCTAGTCCAAATTTATTAGTGGTTATATCAGAAGAGATGAGTATATTGGCAAATTTGATCCTAGAAGTGATCAAGGAATATTTCTTGATTATTCATCTAAGAGCAAGGCATATAGATGTTTTAACAAAATATTGCAAAAAATTGTTGAAAGTACAAATGTAAAGATTGATGAACAATTCAGAGGAACTTCAAGGTATATAGACTCTGAACTAGCAATAGAAATTGTGGCAAATGAACCTTCTCTAAAGCCACCGGTACAAAATGAAGATCCAGTTACCCCGATATCATCTGAGGATTCCACGGTAACTAAGGAACAGTAGCAAACAAAGACACCCCAGTATGTAAGACTGAATCATTCTGAAGATCAGATAATTGGAAACAAGTTTAAAGGAGTTATGACAAGAGGAAGATTGGCAAATGAAGAGGTATGTCTTATTTCTCAAATTGAACCATCATCTGTTAATGAGGCATGTGAAGATAAATTTTGGATTATAGCTATGGAAGAAGAATTAGGACAAATTGAGAAAAACAACACTTGGACATTAGTTCCCCGGCCTAAAGATAAAAATGTAATTGGAACCAAATGGGTATTCGGAAACAAACTTAATGAAGATGGTAAGGTTGTCAGAAATAAAGCAAGACTAGTGTGTAAGGGATATTCTCAGAAGGAAGGAGTTGATTAAAATGAAACCTTTCCACCAGTAGCTAGAATTGAGGCAGTCAGATTATTTTTGGCTTTTGCAGCACACAAGAACTACAAAGTATATCAAATGGATATTAAATGTGCATTTTTGAATGGAGATCTTGAAGATGAAATCTACATTGAACAACTTGGTGGATTTTCTTTGACAGATGACAATGATATGGTTTGCAGGTTAAGAAAAGCTATGTGTGGATTGAAGCAAGCTCCAAGAGCTTGGTATGCAAGATTGGATAAGTATCTTTTAAAGATTGGTTTTACTAAAGGAAATGCAGATAGCAATTTATATTATAATTAACTAATGATGACATCTTGATTATAGAAGTATTTGTTGATGATATAATCTTTGGAGGAGAAGATGGATTATGTAAAGAATTTTCTATTAAAATGCAGTAAGAATTTGAAATGTCTATGATTGGAGAAATAAAATTCTTTTTAGGATTGCAGATTTCACAAACTGATAAAGGTATATTCTTGAGTCAATCCAAGTACTTAAAAGAGTTACTAAAGAAATTTGGGATGGAAAACTCTAAATCGGTAAGCACATCTATGACAACAAATGACAAATTATCACAAAGTGATGAATCTACACCTGTTAATCCAACTAGATACAAATCTATGATAGGAGGTTTACTGTATTTGACACAAACCAGACCTGATATTATGAATGCAATATGTATTGTTTCAATATTTCAAAGTAATCCTAGAGAAAATCATGAATCAGCAGTAAAAAGGATTTTTCGGTACTTACAAGGCACTATAAATCTTGGATTATGGTATCCTAGAGATGAAAACTTTGAATTATGTGCATACACATAATTCAAATTGGGCAGGAGATGTGGATGATAGAAAAAGCACCATCGGCGGAGCATTCTTTCTTGGAAACAGACTAGTTTCTTGGTTGAGTAAGAAACAAAGTTGTACATCTTTATCAATAGCAGAATCAGAATATGTTGCAGCAGCAACTAACTGTACACAGGTACTATGGCTTAAGCAAATGTTGAAAGACATAAAGGTAAAATGCAAGGAACCTATTACTATCTATTGTGATAACACTGCAGCAATTGATATATCTAAGAATCTGGTATTACATTCTAAAACGAAACATGTTTCTATCAAACTGAATTTTCTAAGGGAAAATGTTGAAGCAAAGGAAATAAAACTGGTTTATGTGAATACTAAAGAGTAGATTGCAGATATCTTTACTAAACCTCTACCTAAGGAGACTTTTGAATATCTCAGAGATCAGCTTGGAGTCATACCCCCACTGGTAGAGACTTAGGAAGTTGATGATTGTCATCAACTGACAGAATTAACAGAGAAATCTTTTTTCCGGCTTTGATGGGAAGCTACTTCTCAGGGGGAGTAGTTGGTATATTGAATTGATTGGTATTTTGTATACAAACTTGATTTTGTTGTAACTTTGGCATTTAATGTCAAAGGGGAAGAGATTGGTATGGAAAAACTTTGAAAAACACAAGGAAAACACATGTTGCTCCCAGGGGGAGATATTGTTGTTTGGGAGAGATTATTAGTCTCTATATCTGTATTTTGATTTCTAGTTATGATCTCTTTTTGGAGATTGTTGGTTTTTGGTATTTGGCATTTATGTTTTGGCACTTTTGATGGTTTTTCCATCTTGTGTTGCCATCAATGCCAAAGGGGGAGATTGTTGGTATTTTGGTATGGTTTTGTCATTGATGTCAACACCTACTAAACACTTATCAACTTTGGCACTTTGGAGAATCAGCAACATTCACCGGCAAGCAAGTGACTCATGCACAGTCACCAGTATTTGGTACACCGGCAAGATATAATGATCACCGGCACTTGGAATGATATGGAAAACACTTGGTAATGTCGAAGACATCGTGTGGACACTTTGTCTTGGAGTTTTGTTTATTGGTATATTCATATTTACATATTTATTGTTACCGGCAAATAGGTCCAGGGTTACACCAGCAAGTTTATCTTTTCCAGATCAGTACGACACGCTATGGAGATGATTAATTATTGTTGTAAATGCATTAATCCGACATGTTCAATCGATTATTGCATTAGATATTGTATTTTTTGTAAAAAAAAATTATTGAAATATCTTGTAAAGCCGACCTACTAAAATTGGTCTTAGGTTATGGTATAAATGTAAGATCTTATTTGTAAGATCAAATGTGGGATACAAAAAAGGATTGTGTGAAGGTATATATGAGAATAAGAAGAGCTATACACGCAGACATCATTCAAAGATTGAAGAAGGGTTTTTGTGAAGACAATCAGAACTACACCAGTACTGAATCTAGCATATGAAGATGCTATTTTGTGTAGTACATTCTTATTGGATTTAACCATCCAACTATTGTCAGTGTGACTCCCATTTTGTGATCGAGTAGTGAGCTCTAGGCGCTTGGCCTTTCTGCATGTGCAGATCCCATTTATGTACACTTACTATCTACAGTAGTATCATCTGATTATGGGTAAGGTTTCCCACCATGGTTTTTCCCCTTACAGGGTTTCCACGTACAAATATTGGTTTTATGTGTTCTGGATGAGTTTGTCTTTATGTTTCATGCACTAATCCTTACTGGTATAGCAATTAACTGTTAAAATTGTCTACTGGCATGTCAAACTAGTTTACCGGTATTAAGCATTAAGTTGGTTAAGTTGTTTTTGGTTTGAATTTATTTGACAACTGATTCACCCCCCCTATCAGTTGTCTCCAAGACCTAACAAGGACTCCATATGGTGTCATTATGGGTTGTATGGTGTCCTAAAACATCATATAGTGTTCTATGACCCCTTAGGACATCATTTGGTGTCATTATGAGTCATATGGTGTGCTAAGGGATCATATGCTTTCCTATGACCCCTTAGGACTCCATATGACCTCTTATGTGTCGTTATGGGTCGTATGGTGTCCTATGACCCCTTAGAACACATGCATGGATCCCTAGGATACCATATGACCCCAAAGAATAGCATATGACCCTAGAGAGGGAGAGAGGGGGAGGAGAGGGATGGAATGGGAGAGAGATACACCTAAGAGAGGAGGAGAGTGAGATAGATAGATAGAGATTGAGAGGGAGAGACAAGAGATAAATGAGAGAAAGAGAGATGGAGAGAGAGAGAGGGGGAGAGAGAGATAGAGAAAGGGAAAGTGAAAGGGAGGGGGAGAGAGAGATGGAAAGAGAGGGAGAGAGAGAGAGAGAGAGAGATCTAAGAGGTGGATAGAGGGATTGGGAGAGAAAGAGAAACCTAAGAGGTGGAGGGAGGGAAGGAGAGAGAGGGTGAGAGATAGAGAGTGTTGGCATATGTGCAGAGTATATTGACATGATGATATTGTATGTTGTCATTGATGTCAATATGATTAAGATGAATCGGTATATTGAAGTAAGAACTTGCAAGAGAATCGGTATATGTGAAAAAGTGAAGTGTTATGGCTATCCAAGTGAACCGGTATGTTGAAATTTGAACCAGTAAATGTGAAAAAGTGAAGCGGTATGTTTGTCCAAGCGAACCGGTATGTTGGAATGTGAACCAGTATATGGAATGTTTTGTATCAAGGTTTCATCTGGTATGACTACCGGTTGGTAGTCTTAGCTTCAAGGTTTTCGATTGAATTGTTTTATGCCTATGTGATTCAACCGATGACATCGAGTGATGAGTTAGCATTGTAATGAAGAACAGATTGTGTTGCCATGTTAGCCTTGTGCACATGAAGGATCTTGCATGAAGGAGATTGATCCTATCTACCTCGGGAATGTACGAAATCTCTATAAATGGTGGAGAATGCGTAATGGGTTATCAACCTCCAAGAAGCGGTGAAGAACAAACATTGGAGAACATCTTGAGATCTATTCAAGACTGTTGTAATCAATGCAATATGATCAATAGTTCAGATTTGTAAAGCAGAAAATCGAACCCTAGTTGCTCTACCCTCTTCCAACTCCGAGGAGAGAGAAGGGAGGTCACTAGGGTTGGCGGTTTTCACTTAGGGGAGACTTTACATTCAAAAGAGGGGTTGAAACCCACAAGATCCAATCCCACACAATGCAAGATTGGATTCTAAATGAGTTTCAAGGGTTAAGACAGCAAGGCTACCCTCTTTTGTAAAGAATGTAGATAGAATGATTAAGCTAGGAATGCATAGAAAGTGAGAAAGATTCGCTTATAAGCTGAGATAGGGAATAGGATGAAGCTACGGACCTACAATTAGCAGTAAAATGTCGATACGGCACTATCTTGCAAATTTGAGCAAAAGTTGATGGGACGATGGCGCCCGGCGTGCACACGGTCCTCCGAAAAATCCGCGAAACGAAGGGGGATCTGTTCGTCTCTACACAAGGATTCCAGATCTTCAATTTCAGCCGCGTACCTACAACCTACACATAGAAAAGCGAAGACGATTGGGGGGTTAGGGATTAGGGGTTTGCCCTTAGGTCAAACCCCGGTTTTGGAATTAACCAAGAAATGAGAAATGTTGTAAATGTAAGTGTTTGTAATGTAAAACAAGTACTAATACCTTGTTGTAAGGATGTTTGTATCCTTATGTGTGAAGGTATAGATGTTGTTGTATGTTGTATGTTGTATGTTGTATGTTGTAGTAAGTGATCTCCTCTTCAATGGTTGAATCCTTGTCTTGAATGCAACACTTAGCCTTGAATGGAGACTTGGAATGATCAATTGCTTGAAGGAATGCTTGAATGCTTGAATGCTTGAATGTTTTGAATATCGCTTCTGCCTTTTTTTCATCCCTCCAAATGGGAGAGGAAAATGTAGTTTATATACTTGTCAATTAGGGCTGATAGACTGATTTTTCCGACCTTAGGCCGACCAGGAAATGTTATTTTCCAATTTGCAAACAAAAAGACTCGAAGCCCCATAGGAGACCGGGCCCAAAATAGGGCCAGGGACCAGGGCGCTGGGCGCCATGGTCCTGGGGGACCAGGGCGCTGGGCACTCTGGTCCCACCTCCCGGGACAGCAGGGTGCAAAGGAGGATTAGGCCAGGGTGCAAGAAAATGCAGTTTTTGATGTCGCGGACAAGTTTCGGGGTCTCCATTCAGGTTCAGTGTTGCGTCGCCATCGTGAAGACCGAAATGTAGTCGAAATTGCAAGTGTCGCAATTTTAGGATGCTACATTTAGCCCCCACTTTAGCGGGAGTATGTATGCTCATACTTCCGGTAAAGTACAAGGAAACAACATTGAAAGACTTTCACCACGTCAAGGAGGCAAGACACACCAAGCCCCCAGTGGACTAAGGATCTTACGACTTCGATTGACAAAGTAAAAGGGAAGATCACGAGGGAGAACCATAACTATCAGTAGTAAGGTTCCCTCACTATGAGTCATGCAAGAGAAATACCAAAAATTTTCAAGTATCCTGAAGGATAGATGGGGTGTATGCCCCCCTACGTTAAAGCGATCGCACACGCCTCAACGGGGGTGATTGCTTTAAGGTAGTGATACACGTAAGAAATGAGAAGGGAAAGGAGCACGTTATCACAAAGATTTAGCCCCCAAGTGTGAGATAAACCCAAGGATAATAGACACAAAACACAAAGCACGAGGTGACTTCGCTTTCCTCAGGGTCAGTATGCTGTATGATAATTCATGTATATCATATGTATGTATGCATAATTGTTCTTCATTCCCCAATCAAGGAAGGTCACCTGGAAGAAGGGAACACATGTGTCTTTTGAGTCAACATGAGAGAGACCAAAAGAGATCCCAACGCTTTGCATCGTCCTCAAGTAGACAACACTAAGGACAACAAATAGAAGAATGAGAATAACACATAGAAGAAGTAACAAAAAGAGAGGAGGAGAGAATCTGCTATGCTAATGAAACTAGTCTAGCACGTCATCTACCCCCCGATCTTGCTAATCAATGTTTCGGGAAGGTAGGGAACATGATAGAGGAGGAACATCCAACACAGCAGATGGAGCTATCACAAGATCCAAACGAGGGCTATGTTCATGTTCCAAGCCATGTTGTTCTTGTCTAGGAGCTAGGATAAGTGCTTTAGAAAATTCGTTAGATAAATGGTTATCAATATCAACAAGTTCATATTCACTATCAGAAGCAAGAGGAGTAACATTTCCATCATGAATGACATTTTCATCTATATCATCATCAAGATTTATAAAAATAGGATCTTTAACTCGCACAGGATCAAGACCATCATGCATCTTATGTTTAGGAGATTTTGGCTCAATTTCTGGTTGAGGAGAAAATGGAATAATGCTTGTTGAAGGTGTTTTTGGAGATTGCAAAGTTTGAGAAGCAGCTGCTTGAGCTCTAAGATGACGCTTTCGTCGGCATTCACGTGCAGAACGATTTCGTCTAGTCTTAGTAGGAATTGGAGAAGATTGAGGAGGAGGAATGTTCTCATCCTTATCACTTGGGTGTTTAGGTTGTGGTCTCTTAGGCTGGATAATAGGAGAAGAAGAAGGTCTCTTCTCTCTATAAAAAGAAGGAGGAACTGCTCCATATAAAGGAGGAATATTTGGTTTAGGAAGGAGACCAAGTCCATCATGACGAGGAGGTATAGGTCTACTTTTAGAAAGCTTATTAGGCATACACATAGTTACATCCATAGGGATGGGTTGGGAATCTTCTTGAGGAAAGACATTAGTTTTATCTTTCAAAGGAAGAACTTCCTTCTCAAGAACGATAGGAATATCAAGTTTGGGTGTTCTAGGTTCACGTAAAGATAGGATCATATCTGTTTTCCATTTTTGATAAGATTTGAAAAGATGATCACTTCACGGAGGAAGAGATTGGAATTGTTTAGGCCAGAAATAATCAATAGGAACACTAGAAGTTCTTTCAGCTAGTTTAAAGAGACTATGATTGAGAGTAACAACTTCACCATTATGGGGAAATTTCAAACACTTGTGAATAGGAGAAGCAATAGCTTTCATGGAAGATAGCCAAGGATAGCCAAGCTTCACACGAAATTGTTCGGAAGATGGAATAATAGCAAAGTTCACATCAAGAGATTTGTTATGAACTTCAATAGGTAATGTAATAGAACCAATTGCAGGAGAAGAAAATGTATCAAATAATTTCACAATCACATCTGTTTTGTCATAGATCACTTGATTCAATTGTAAAGTAAAAAGAAATTCTTCAGTAATAACATTAACCATGCACGAAGGATCAATAAGCACTCCACGGCAAGGTGTATTCTTGACTTTTGCAACTATATATAAAGGACCATCAGGTGCCCTGATAGTTTCACTAGAATCAAATGTGATGGAAGGTTCTTTAGGGTTTTCTTGCTGCTCTACAAAGTTAATCACATTCGAAGTCATAGACACAAGACCATCAGATGAGAGAGAGGAATCATTAGCCTCAATCGCATTAGAGGTATGAGAAGGTAATGGATCAGTAAAAATATAAAGATTTTGGTTAGGAGGAGCTACAGATGTGTTGCCTTTATCATTCACTCCAGAAACAGAGATAGTATTATTATCAATCAAATCTTGAATTTTACCCTTTAAAGAAAAACATTTTTCAGTATCATGTCGACGTTGATGATGAAATTGACAAAAAGATTTGTTATCAAAATAAGGTGAGTTAATCTTTGCAGGATCAATTTGCCTTATAGGAGGAAGAGTAAGCACATTTTGTTCCAATAACTTATTCATAATACTATGCAATGATTCATTCAAAGGAGTATACTTTGTTTCTTTCTTGAAAAACTTAGAAATAGGAGGCACACCTGATGCTGCATTCACATTGTTGTTGATGATGTTTTCATTGAATTTGATGGAATCTCTGTTCGGTTTAAACTTCCCAAATGGTTGTTGACTGCTATCACCCTTATCACTTGGAGCCATAGGATGTGATTGTTCCATTTGACTCACAGTCAGTTGATAATTGTGAAGAGTTGCACACAACTGGTGGAAAGAAGTAAACTCAGAAAACAGAAGTTTGTCTCGAATATCTTTTTGTAAATTAGAAATAAAGATTCTTTGAATATCATTGTCAGGCACTGGAAAAGAAATTTGAGCATACAAATGCTTATATCTACCAATAAAATCAGTCACTTTTTCTTTAACACCTTGTTTACAATGCATTAAATCAATCAAAGTAACCTTAGGACTTATATTGTTTTGAAATTGTTGAATGAAAGCATTTGCAAGTTGTTCGAAAGAAGTAATAGAATAAGAAGGCAACGAGCAATACCATTGTAGGGCTTTGTCTCTTAATGTTCTAGTAAATAGTTTTGCAAGCAACCTTTGGTCATAAGCAAAATCAGTACATATTGTTTGAAAAGTCTTAACATGTGTTAGAGGATCACCTTTACCATTATAAAGCTCCAAATGCGGGATTTCAACATATTTAGGAGGGATAGCTCGAACAATGTCAAGAGAAAGTGGGCTTGCAACATCGAATGTGGGCATACTAAACTTAGATTGATTCATAGAGGCAATTTGTTGCTGTAAAGAAGAGACAGTTTGTGCAAGATTGTTAATGGTCGCTTCAGTCGAAGAATTCATATTAGACGTGTTAGATTGAGATGGAGGTGTTATGTTATTGAAAGAAGGTAAAGAGTAAGGTGGTGGGACATTATGATAGTGAGTCATAGGAGATGATTGGACAGGAGGAACACTACAAGGAGGAATGGAATGGTTAAATGAATTGCCCCCTTGCATCATGTTCATTTGTGGAGATGTATTAGGAACACTCATTGAAGGAATGAATGAAGAAGTCGGATTGAATGAAGGAAGAGGGTTGATTGAAGAGGAAGGATTACCTCCATGACTAGTGATCATAGGCGGAATGTCTTATATAGAGGTAGTCATTATGTTTGATGTAAAGGTAGGTATGCTAGCAATAGAAGTTGTCAAAGGAATAGAATGATTGACTTGAGTAGGAGGTTGTGTATAACCTAAAGTTTCGGCACAACTCTTCATAGGCATCACATTCGAATCCACAATGTGTGCAATACCACGCAAAATATCAATTCCATTCTTATCACTTTGAAGCATATGTTTTAGACCCTCAATTAAAGGAAGAGCTTGACTATCGGGGTATTCTTGAGACATCCATTGTCGAAAATCGTCAAATTGGTTATCCAATTTCGCAAGTTGTTCTACAGAAACCTCATGGAGAGCTTCTTCATCATTAGGAGGATTAGAGGAATTACCCATGTCTTTGTTAAAAAGGCTACTCAAATTAGGTTCCATCTCCTCGGTAGTTAAACCTCGGAAAGACTTAATTCTACGGCTTCGTCTAACGGGAATAGTGTAAGTAGGGCTTATTGTTGTAAAACTCATGCACTAGAGAGGGAGAGAAAATTTTGATTTTTAGAGGTAGCAAATTTCAGTAAAATCGGCCAATCTCCTAGATTTAAGTTGTTAAATGCAATCATGACAATCTCCCGAAATTTCAGAAAAAATGCTAGGGACCGTGGCGCTCGAAGTGCACATGGTCCTCGCAAATTTTTTCAAAATTTGCAGGGATGAAAGGTATGATGATTTTAAAGCTAATCTGAAAAAATTGAGTGATTTTACGATCTGTAGATAGGCCAAATTAAAGTTGCAATCTCAAAATTGAACACTACCAAGATTGTCGAAAAATGCAAAATTTGAATTTTGAAAAAGAGAGGGAAACTGAAATTTTGAATTTTATGATTTTAGAGGGAATGTTAAGAGCAATGCAAGTTTTGAAATTTAAAAATTGACTCAATTTCACGCAAAATTCAATTTTGAAAGCGGAAATCAAAGTTGTTGTAATTAAGCACTTAATTTCAAAAGTCACAAATTGCAAGAATTTGAATAAAGCACTGAAATTTCGAATGAATGTAAACACACTTTTCAGATTTAGGACAGTAAGAACACAATTTTGACACAAAATTTCAATTTCAACAATTTTTGAATGATTAGGAGCCTTAATCCAAGCAATCACAAGACCAACTTTGACTTTAATTTTGAAAGTGTTATAATTGATAAAATCAGCCAAAATTCTGGATTTTAGCAGAAAAATACAGTAAGATCTAGCTCCCGAAATTTCAGAAAAAATGTCGAGGACGATGGCGCTCGGAGTGCACACAGTCCTCGTAACTTTTTTCCAAATTTTCAGGGATGAAAGATTTTGTGATTTTATTGCGGAATCCAAAGTTACAGCTGATTTGGAGATGTTTTGATCAGTAAAATTGTCGGACAAAGGTTGAATCAAGAGGGTTTCAAAAATTAGGGTTTTGACACTTAACCACTTAATTTTCAAAATTAAAGCACAAATATGAATTGATAATTTGTAATAGAAGGGCAGATCTGAAACAAGCATTAACAATTAAACATTTCACAAGCTTAATTACTAAAAAGAAAATTTAGGGTTTTTTTATGCAATTAACCTCTAAAATTTTGCAAAAGATTAAACATGGAAATGTAATCAAGGAATCCAATTTTCAGATCTAACCATGAATAATCAGAAAGGATGTTCACGTCGGGTTCACCAAAATGTAAAGCAGAAAATCAAACCCTAGTTGCTCTCCCCTCTTCCAACTCTAAGGAGAGAGAAGGGAGGTCACTAGGGTTGGCGGTTTTCACTTAGGGGAGACTTTACATTCAAAAGAGGGGTTGAAACCCACAAGATCCAATCCCACACAATGCAAGATTGGATTCTAAATGAGTTTCAAGGGTTAAGATAGCAAGGCTACCCTCTTTTGTAAAGAATGTAGATAGAATGATTAAGCTAGGAATGCATAGAAAGTGAGAAAGATTCGCTTATAAGCTGAGATAGGGATATAGGATGAAGCTGCGGACCTGGAATTAGCAGTAAAATGTCGAGACAGCGCTGTCCTGCAAATTTGAGAAAAAGTTGACGGGACGATGGCGCCCGGCGTGCACACGGTCCTCCGAAAAATCCGCGAAACGAAGGGGGATCTGTTCGTCTCTGCACAAGGATTCCAAATCTTCAATTTTAGCCGCGTACCTGCAACCTACACACAGAAAAGTGAAGACAATTGGGGGGTTAGGGATTAGGGGTTTGCCCTTAGGTCAAACCCCGATTGTGGAATTAACCAAGAAATGAGAAATGCTGTAAATGTAAGTGTTTGTAATGTAAAACAAGTACTAATACCTTGTTGTAAGGATGTTTGTATCCTTATGTGCGAAGGTATAGATGTTGTTGTATGTTGTATGTTGTATGTTGTAGTAAGTGACCTCCTCTTCAATGGTTGAATCCTTGTCTTGAATGCAACACTTAGCCTTGAATGGAGACTTGGAATGATCAATTGCTTGAAGGAATGCTTGAATGCTTGAATGCTTGAATGTTTTGAATATCGCTTCCACCTTTTTTTCATCCCTCCAAATGGGAGAGGAAAATGTAGTTTATATACTTGTCAATTAGGGCTGATAGACTGATTTTTCTGACTTTAGGCCGACCAGGAAATGTTATTTTCCAATTTGCAAACAAAAAGACTCGAAGCCCCATAGGAGACCGGGCCCAAAATAGGGCCAGGGACTAGGGCGCTGGGCGCTATGGTCCTGGGGGACCAGGGCACTGGGCGCCCTAGTCCTGAAGGACCAGGGCACTGGGCGCTCTGGTCCCACCTCCCGGGATAGCAGGGTGCAAAGGAGGATCAGGCCAGGGTGCAAGAAAATGCAGTTTTTGATGTCGCGGACAAGTTTCGGGGTCTCCATTCAAGTTCAGTGTTGCGTCGCCATCGTGAAGACCGAAATGCAGTCAAAATTGCAAGTGTCACAATTTTAGGACGCTACAGGATTGAACCAACTGAATTGCTTAACCTAAATGTTTAGGGTTTAGGGTTTATGCTGCTGACCTATCTGTTTCCTATAAGATCGATGTTGTTTTTCATGTTGAAGTTGTTGGCAAATGTTGTGTGTGTATCTAAGTGCAAAGATATGTGATTCTTGCTAGACCAGATAAGAGAATAGAGGTCTGCAGAGTGTGAGTGTAGAAGGAAGGAACTAAAGCGGATCTGCATTGGCATTGAGTGTTGTTACCAGATTATTGTAATACCTGTTGACCTCTAACCACTTCAACAGTTGGAAAATCCCTTAATAGGGTAGCTTTAACTAGCTTGTTGTAAATCCTTTAACAGGGTGACTCAAAATCATTGAGTTCTTAAAATCCTCTAACAAGGTAACCTTTAACAGGGTTTAACCCTTAACCGAGTGATCCCTAGCAAGATCGGTTCCTAACATAACCTATTGTAAAGTCTTTAACTGGACTAGGCTCCTAACAGAGTGGACTTCAAAAGGGTTCAAAGAACAACTTGTGGGTATTCATCCCCACCGTGGTTTTTCCCAGTTGGGTTTCCACATGAAAAATATGTGTGTTATGTGTGATGCTTTTCATGTGATGCTTTGTTATTCTCTGTTAAGCGGTAAAGCATGTTGAACCTGTAAGTCTTTACATTTTTGTTAAAGTATTACTAGTGTATGCATATGGGTGAAGACGAAATAAGATGTTAGATTATGTGGAAAGTTGAGTTACCAGTTTATGTCTTTCACTGTGTTTAACCGGTAGTAATATGGTTTAGACCAGTGTTATTGCTTGCTAGTCAAGTGCAATGCTTTCAGTCAAACCGGTTCAGGGAAAAGTGTTTTTTGTCAGTACTGATTCACCCTCCCTCTCAGTACTAGTTTGGTACTAACTATTCATCATTGATTCATCAATTGGTATCAGAGCATCCTCCAGGTCCTCTGTGTTGTAAGCTTAACTGCTTGAGGTAAATATCCTACTCTAATGATGAAGAGGGAAGGTCCAAAGTTTAACAAAGACAACTTTAAAATATGGAAGGATGGAATGAAGATATACATCATAAGCATGGGTGCTCAACATTGGAGCTATGTTGAGAATGCTTATGTTATCCCTACCAGTACTCTCACCGATGATCAAAAGAGAGAGATTTAGGAGAATGGGCAAGTCATGGAAGCCCTAATTAGCAGTTTATCTGACATTGCGTTTATTGATGTTCAGGACAAAGAGAATCCCAAAGAAGTATGGGATGCCCTTTGATAATATCTATGGCGGTGATGAACATGTAAAACAAGCTAAGGAAGAAAGCCTTAGGGGAAAGTTTGAAGACATGCAAATGGTTGAAGGAGAGACCATTCAACAATATGGAATAAGAATCAAAACTATTGTTGGATATATCAAGAGTGCAGGTGGTAAAATGGAAGATTCCACCGTTGTTAGCAAAGTTTTGAGATCCTTATTACCGGTCTATGCAATAAGGGTTGCTGCTATTTAGGAGTTGAGGTCTGTAGACAAGACAAAGGTATCCCTGGACTCCATCATTGCAAAGTTAATAGCTTATGAGCTAAATAATTATGATGGCAGTATTCAGAAGACTGACTCAGCCTTCAAAGCATCTATTGCACCATCTAGAAAAGGCAAAGAAGCTAGTACCAGTGGTGAACCAAGACAAAGTAGAGAAATGGATGATGAGGAGATCCTGATGGAATTTGAAGCTCTTCTTGCCAAGATACTTCCTAAGGGAACCGATAAATACAGAGGTAATCTTCCTTTGAAATGCTTTTCTTGTAACCGAATAGGACACATTGTTGTAAACTACCCTAATGGTGACAACAAGGATAAACCAGAGAGGTTCAAGAATTTCAAAGGAGGAAACCAGAGAAACTATTTTGTAGCAGTTGATGAAGGTGTCACTGATGAGGAATCAGAAGATGAAGAAAATGAAGATATTGTGTTTGTAGCGGTCAAGGAAGATGTGTCAGACAAGAAGGCTCTTGTCTCCCACTTTGAGAATTCTAATGAGTGGATTATTTATAGTGGTTGTTCTCACCATATGACTGGTGACCAGAGTAAGTTTCTATCTCTAGAAGAGTATGATGGTGGTGTGGTTCATTTTGGTAATGATACACCATGTATGGTAAAAGGCAGAGGGTCCATCTCTCTGAATGGAAGAAGCAGTGTTGACAATGTGTATTCGGTAGAAGGTCTCAGGCACAACCTTTTGAGTGTTGCTCAACTAAATGATAATGGACTCACTCTGGAATTCAAAAATGGAGTGTGCAAAATCAAGGGAAAGAATGGTGAACTGATGGCTACCGGTATGCAGACCAAAGGTAACCTATTTCAACTAAATGCCTATATCAGTACATGTCTTATGGCTAAGTTTGAGGATAGATGGATATGGCATAGGAGACTCTACCATGTAAACTTTGACAATATTGTGAAGACCAGTAAGATCAAGGCAGTTAGAGGATTGCCTATGCTGAGCAAACCAGAAAATCCTTTGTGTAGAGAGTGTCAACTGGGGAAAATGCCTTCCTCAACCTTCAAAGGTAAACCTTTCACTACAGACAATTTACTTGATCTTGTGCATACTGATTTGTGTGGTCCTATGAAAACTAGGAGTGTGCAGGGAGATAGGTATTTTATGATTCTTACTGATGATTGCTCAAGAATGATGTAGGTCACATTCTTGAAGGACAAATCTGAAGCTTTTGGAAAGTTCAAAGCCTTCAGAGCACTTGTAGAAAAATAAAACAGTAAGAGGTTTAAGTGCTTAAGAACTGATCAAGGAGGAGAATTCACTTCCAATGAATTCAACCAATACTATGAAAAGAATGGCATCAAGAGACAATTGTCTGCCCCCCAGACTCCACAATAGAATGGCCTAGTAGAGAGAAACAACCTGATTGCGGTTGAAGTAGCTAGAACTATGTTGATCCAAGGAAAGGTTGCTCACACCTTTTCGAGAGAAACGGTGAGCATTGCAGTCTACACAATAAACTAAGTACTCATCAAAAAGGGCAAGGATAAAACACCTTATGAGTATTGGATCGGTAAGATAGAGTGTTTGGTAGTAGATGTTATATCAAGAGGAGTGAACATCATAGCAAGTTTGATGCTAAATGTGATGAGGGAATATTCCTAGGGTATTCCACAAAGAGAAAAGCTCTCAAATGTTTCAACAAAGGGACTCAGAGAATTGTTGAAAGCATCAATGTTAGAGTTGATGAAACCTCTGAGAAATCTGAGAAAACCAGCAGTGAGCAATTAGGAGATGAACCGATAGTAACCTTCTAGGAACCGGTTGCAAAATAGCCAAGCACCAGTAATAGTGCTCCTACACCGATGGATGTTGATGCTGATGAAGATGAGGATGAAGAAGAAAAGAAAGAGGAATCAACTAAGATCATTCCTAGGTATGTAAAGTTGAATCATGATCCAAAGCAGATCATAGGAGACAAGGATGTAGGAATTCTTACAAGAAGAAAGATCAGAGAAAACTCTTGCATGATCTCTGAATTTAAGCCTAAAACATTCAGAGAGGCACATAAAGATGAAGACTGGATCAAGGAAATGGAAGAGGAACTTGACCAGATAGAAAAGAATGGTACATGGTCTTTGGTACCCAGACCGGAGCATAAAAATGTCATTGGCACCAAATGGGTTTTCAAAAATAAGCTGAATGAAGATGGATCGGTGGTTAGAAACAAAGCCAGAGTGGTGTGTAAAGGATATGCCCAAGAAGAAGGAGAAGACTATGGAGAAACCTTTGCTCCAGTAGCCAGATTCGAAGAAGTTCGTATGCTTCTTGCATATGCAACATTCAAGGGATTCAAAGTATATCAAATAGATGTAAAGTCTGCATTCCTGAATGGAATACTAGAAGAAGAGGTGTATATAGAGCAACCAGATGGTTTTGCCCTATCAAAAGACAATGACATGGTGTGTAGGCTACATAAGGCCTTGTATGGACTAAATCAGGCACCTACAACATGGTATGAACGCTTGCACTCCCATCTTGTGAAGATTGGATTTGAGAGAACAAGTGAGGATAGTAATATCTACCTAAAGTCAGAAGGAGATCAGATTCTGATCTGTGAGGTATTTGTTGATGACATAATCTTTGGAGGAGATGACAAGATGAGTCATGATTTTGCAGATGAGATGAAAAAGGAGTTTGAGATGTCACTTATAGGGGAGATTAAGTTCTTCATTGGACTATAGATTCAACAAATGAAAGATGGAATCTTTATCACTCAGTCCAAATATGTCAAAGAGGTGTTGAAGACCTTTGGCATGGAAGACAGCAAACCGGTTGGTACACTGATGGTGACCGGTTGTAAATTATCCAAAGAGGATGACTCAGGGTTGGTAAATGAGAAGGAATATCGATCAATGATTGGTAAATTGCACTATGTAGTACATAGCAAACCGCACATTGCACATGCAGTGGGCATTGCTACACAGTTCCAGAAAATCCCAAGAGAATCCCACTTGGTAGCAGTCAAGTGGATTCTGAGATATCTAAAGGGAACTATTGACTATGGATTATGGTATCCATACAGTAATTATTTCAACCTGAAAGTGTTTACAGATGCTGACTGAGCTGGTAACATGGACGACTAGAAGAGCACAACCGATGGTGCATTCTTTCTTGGTGGAGGACTAGTCTCATGGATGAGTAAGAAACAGAGTTGTATCTCTCAGTCTACAGCAAAAGCGGAGTATGTTGTAGTATTTATGAACTGCACCTAGACAATTTGGATGAAGCACGTATTAAATGGTTCCTATATCTGAACCGGTAAGTATATTTTGTGACAACACAAGTGCGATTAACATCTCCCAGGATCCGGTTTTACATTCTAGAACCAAGCACTTTGAGCTCAAATATCATTTCTTAAGGGAAAAGGTTCAGAACAAAGAAGTTGTACTGGAACATGTTTCCATTAAGGAGCAGTTAGTAGACATATTCACCATGCCTCTACCGAAGGCTACCTTTACCTATTTGAGAGGTGAATTAGGTGTGTTGCCCCTTCAAGAGGTGAACTAAAGGTGTGTGCTCCACATTAGTCAGGACTTACATTGATATATTTTTCTCAGGATTGGTGTGTTGAAGGATGCTACTCCTTAGGGGGAGAAGCATAGTAGAACATATATGCGTATGCCTTCACTATGGCATTGTTGTCAAAGGGGGAGAAGATGTGAAGTGGAGAAGATATCTGTAGTATTGGGGGAGAAGATGTGAAGCTCAGAGATATCTTTGTATATTGCCATCAATACCAAAGGGGGAGATTGTTGGCATATGTGTAGAGTATGTTGACATGATGATATTGTATGTTGTCATTGATGTCAATATGATAAAGAGTGAACCAGTATATTGAAGTAATCACTTGCAAGAGAACCGATATATGTGAAAAAGTGAAGCGATATGGCTGTCCCAGTGAACCGGTATGTTGAAATGTGAACTGGTATATGTGAAAAAGTGAAGCGGTATGTTTGTCCAAGCAAACTGGTATGTTGGAATGTGAACCGGAATATGGAATGTTTTGTATCAAGGTTTCATATGGTATGACTACCCACTAGTAGTCTTAGCTTCAAGGTTTCTGGTTGAAGTGTTTTATGCCTGTGTGATTCAACTGATGACATCGAGTGATGAGTTAGCAATGTAATGAAGAATAGATTATGTTGCCACGTTAGCCTTGTACGCGTGAAGGATCTTGCATGAAGGAGATTGATCCTATCTACCTCAGGAATGTGTGAAGTCTCTGTAAATGGTGGAGAATGCGTGATGGGTTATCAGCCTCTAAGAAGTGGTGAAGAAAGAACATTGGAGAACGTCTTGAGATCTGTTCAAGACTGTTGTAATCAATACAATATGATCAACAGTTAGGATTGAACCGACTGAATTGCTTAACCTAAATGTTTAGGGTTTAGGGTTTATGTTGTTGATCTATCTGTTTCCTATAAAGTCGATGTTGTTTTTCATGTTGAAGTTGTTGGCAAATGTTGTGTGTGTATCTAAGTGCAAAGATACATGATTCTTTCCAGACCAGATAAGAGAATAGATACCTGCAAAGTGTGAGTATAGAAGGAAGGAACTAAAGTGGATCTACATTGGCATTGAATACTGTTACCAAATCATTGTAATACCTATTGACCTCTAACCACTTCAACATTTAGAAAATCACTTAACAGGGTAGCTTTAACCAACATGCTATAAATCCTTTAGCAGGGTGAATCAAAATCATTGAGTTCTTAAAATCCTTTAACAAGGTAACCTTTAACAGGGTTTAACCCTTAACAGGGTATGTTAGCCATCCCTTAACGAGGTGATCCCTAGCAAGATCGGTTCCTAACATAACCTATTGTAAAGTCTTTAACCAAACTAGGCTCCTAATAGAGCGAACTTCAAAAGGGTTCAAAGAACAGCTTGTGGGTATTCATCCCCACCATGGTTTTTCCCAGTTGGGTTTCCACATGAAAAATATGTGTGTTATGTGTGATGCTTTGTTATTCTCTTTTAAGCAGTAAAGCATGTTGAACCTGTAAGTCTTTACATTTATGTTAAAGTATTACTAGTGTATGCATATAGGTGAAGAGGAAATAAGATGTTAGATTGTGTGGAAAGCAGAGTTACCGATTTATGTCTTTCACTGTGTTTAACAGGTAGTAATCTGGTGTAGACCAGTGTTATTGCTTGCCAATCAAGTGCAGTGTTTTCAGTCAAACCGGTTCAGGGAAAAGTGTTTTTTGTCAATACTAATTCACCCCCCCTCTTAGTACCGGTTTGGTACTAACTGTTCATCATTGATTCATCAGAGAGAGTCTGAGTGAGAGGGAGGAAGTGATGGGATGAGAGTACAAGATACTAGAGAGAGAGAGGTGTGAAGAGAGGGAGAGAGGGAGAGAGGGAAAGAGTGAGAAAGAGAGGTAATGAGAAAGGGGGAGAGGGAGGGGGAGGAGAGGGAGACAATGAGAGAGAGATACGCCTAAGAGAAGGGGAGAGTGAGATAGAGAGATAGAGGATGAGAGGAAGAGATAAAGAGATAAAGAGATAGAGGATGAGAGGAAGAGACTTCAGAGATAAAGAATGAGAGAGAGACTTAAGTAAAAAATAGAGACTTGATTCTCTCCCCTTCTCTCTTCCTCCATACCCCTTCTTCTATCCCTCCTTCCCTCCCCCCCTCTCCTTATCTCTCCCTCCCCCCTTCTCTCTCTCTCTCTCTCTCTCTCTCTCTCTCTCTCTCTCTCTCTCTCTCTCTCTCTCTCTCTCTCTCTCTCTCTCTCTCTCTCTCTCTCTCTATGTTTTGGTGCTTTGGGATGCATGAGAGGAGCATGCCTAGCATAAACCTGCCCACCCAAATGCGCTCATGACATCGGTTTGTGCACAAGACGAACCAAATCAATTCTAGCTTATCCTGCAACTTTGCATTGCATGCAACTGACAGCTTTTGCAGTAGGAAAAAAAATGATACAAATTGAAAATGGCTTTGAGTCATCAAAAACTGAGATAGTACATTGTAAAGGAGGCTCACGCAATCCCATAGGTTCAAACGGATCAATCATATGTGTCCTGGATTGGAAGAAACGGTCCGTCAAAGTTTGACATTTTTTTGGACTTAGGACACTTGAGAGATCGCGCCCGTATGGTATGACTCTCAATGTTCCAGTGCTTTGGGATGTACGAGAGGAGTATGCCTAGTGTAAACCTTCCCACCTGGGCATTCTCATATTATCAGTTTGTGCACACAACAACCAAAATTTGACCATTGCGAGCGTGAGGGTTATCTCGCACCACACACATATTGTTGTTTATATTCATATTATCAATTTTTTTATTTATATTCATATTGTTGATTACATAGGCAAATATTCGTTTAAATTTATAAAATGGCATCCACCAAATACAGCGAATACACAATAATGAACTGAATACAAGGAGTTTTGTAGGGTTAATTCAATATCTTAGAAATTTTATCAAATCATATTCCATGATTGCAATGTTTTATATCATAGATATTTGTTGTTTGTATTCATATTGTTTTGATTAAGTAAAAATGGGTTTTTGAAAGGAACTCGAACCTTTTACAAATCAAGAGAGCAAAAGAGCTAGAAAGAATCGTGCCTGATCACTCCAATAACAAAAATTGATCCCATCCAAAAAAAAAGGGATCTCAACACACATAACATGAAGAACCACAAAAAGACAGCAAAAGGAAAGCAAAAAGATAGCACAAAGACAGAGATCGAGACCGAGACCGAGACCGAGATAGCTAGATATTTTTCATGATATCTTCAGAGTGGACCACCATCTGCTTCATGTTGTTCGCAGAGGTCTTTAATTCATCTAGCTCTCGACCCTTGATGCCGCCCTTATTCTTGGTATTGGCTCTAGTCCTCTTCTCGTGACCTTTTTTGTCCATTTGATCCTTCTCGTCCTCTTTATCTTTGATGTTATCAAATCTCTTAATCAAAATGTTCATGTTGCCCACCGAGGCTTTGAGAATCTGGAAGTTCTATTCAGCCATCTTCTTTACTGTGAGTTCCAACCTGTCAACTCTGCTGCCCAGATTGTTCATATAAATTTCCATCCCTTTCACCTCCTTATTTCCTTCCATCTCCTTAACCTTTTTTTTAGTTTCAATAATTTTACTCACCATGTTTTCAATGGCTTCAGCATTATTAATTGCCACCACCAATTCTTTGACATTTTTAGACAGGGGTTTATCGCCTATTGTGGCTCTTTTGACAACATTCATATCCTTCTTCAGGCTGCCTATGTCTTTCACCATTATGCTGATGGTATTACATAACCCCTTAATACTCTCATTTTCTCCAACACAATCACTAGATTTGCCCCTTTTGTCCTCTTGATCCTTTTTCTGCAGACCTTGAGTATTCAAATCCTCATTGTTGTCCACAACCAAAATATCACCCCCCTCCTTACCTTGCCCATTATCATTTTATCCTCCTTTGCCTCCTCATCAAAATCAATCAAAATTTGATTAATATCTTTGTTACCTCCCCTGCTGATGTTATTCTTCCTTTGGGTTTGCTTTTTGATGCCTTTACCTTTCTTGTTTTTGATGAATTTACCTTCGAAGGACTTGGCCTTAGACTCTGAAATATCTAAATCCACCACTATCCTCTTCCTTTTTCCCTTGTTCCTCCCCTTTTTACTTAGCTTCTCCGACTCGCCTTCAATTTTTGAGTCAAACTTAAAACCACTAACCTCACTTTCTGTGTTCTCATCCCTTGCATTTTACCTTTAATAGGTTTTTCAATGCATTTCCCTTTTAGCAATTTTTTACACAAGAGCTATAAGACCCTAATGAAGAGCATGGTCGCCCTTGAGGTCTTTCTGTATCTCTTTGATAGTATGGTCCATGGAACATGCAAGATAATATGGCAGGTTTACCTTTTCCCCATGGCAAATGATCATTCACCTTTATAAAAGGACAACCATGAAATACAAATAATATAAAATAATGAACTCAGTACACATTTATTGGATCGAATATCAATATTTATATATATCAAAAAAAGGCATGTCTACCAAGTCAATACAAGTATTACAAAAATGTGGCATATGCCATGTCCAAATCGATATACAATAAAAATTTAGAATATATCTACATGTATTGGTCATTCTATGACCAAAACTAACACTATATGATCATAAACTTGTGGTGGATCATCAAAATCAAGCCTCTTCGATGCAATATGTGGCTTTGTAGATGGCTGCAAAACCACAATTCAAAAGCCAAGTTAGAATTATTTTGTAGAAAATAGTTCACAATTAACAACATAACTATGCATTTAACTATAATTCCTTTGCAATTGAAATGTAGATTACCTCATCGGTTGATCTAGGAGGTAATGTCTTCGCTCTCCTCTCCTTGTCACTCTTAGGAGTTTTCTTGAAGACATACTTAAAAAGATCCATGTTATGGTCGTACCGTGAAGGGGTCTATTGTAGATTAAATGTACATTTAATACAATGTACTAACATAAATATGTCAAAAACACTTAAAAGATATAATATAGAGAACAATGACTTATTGGTGCCTGAGATGCTTCTCCAATGGACTAAGGATGGCTCACCATCGATGGAGAAACTGTCACTATTACCTATACAAAAAATGATCAAAGATTAAATACAATTAATATAATGATAAGTATTGTGTTAGGTCCCGGAGACAACTGAGAAGGGGGGGTGAATCAATTGTCAACTAAATTCAAACCAAAAACAACTTAACCAACTTAATGCTTAATACCGGTAAACTAGTTAAGTATGTCAGTAGACAGTTTTAACAGTTAATTGCTATACCGGTGAAGTTTAATGCATGAAACATAAACACAAAGTCATCCACAACACATAACACCAATATTTGTACGTGGAAACCCTGTAAGGGGAAAAACCACGGTGGGAAACCTTACCCACAATCAAATGATACTACTGCAAATAGTAAGTGTACATAAATGGGGTGTGCACATGCAGAAAGGCCAACAGCCTAGAGCTCACTACTCAATCACAAAATGGGAGTCACACTGACTACAGTTGGATGGTTAAATCCAATAAGAATGTACTGCACAAAATAGCATCTTCATATGCTGGATTCAGTACCGGTGTAATGCTGATATGCTTCCATAGAAACCTAGCTTCACCTTCAAATTATGTCTGCATGTATTGCACTGCTTAATCTCACATATTCCTTCATACAATTCTTTTTCGCATTCCACATTTGATCTTACAAATAAGATCTTACATTTATATTATAATCTAAGGCCAATTTTAGTAGGTAGGCTCTACATGATATTACAATAAAAACATTTTACAAACAATATAATATTCTATGCAATAATCGATTGAACATGTCGTCTTAATGCATTTACAACAATAACTAATCATCTCCATAGCATGCCATGTTGATCTGGAAAAGATAAACCTGTAGGTGTAACCCTAGATAACCCTGGACCTATTTGCCGATAAAAGCAAATATGCAAATATGAATATACCAATGAACAAAACTCCAGGACAAGATGTCCAAACGATGTCTTTGACATTACCAAGTGTCTTCCATATAATTTCGAGTACCGTTGATCATTATATCCTGTCGGTGAACCATATACCAATAACTATGCAATAGTTACTTGCTTGTCGGTGAATGTTGTTGGATCTCCAAAGTGTTAGTGTTTTAGTAGGTGTTGACATCAATGACAAAACCATACCAAAATACCAACAATCTCCCTCTTTGGCATTGATGGCAACACAAGATGGAAAAACCATCAAAGTGCCAAAACAGAAATGCCAAATACCAAAAACCAACAATCTGTCCTAAACAACAATCTCTCCCCCTGGGAGCAACATGTGCTATCCAAAGTTTTTCAATACTAATCTCTCCTCAAAAGATAATGTGTTTTTCCATAGATATCTCCCCCCCTTTGACATCAAATGCCAAAGTTATAATAATACCAAGTTCATATACAAAATACCAATCAATTCAATATACCAACTACTCCGCCTGAGAAGTAGCTTCCTCATCAAAGACTGGAGTAAAAGATTTATCTTTTAATTATGTCGATTGATGACAATCATCAACTATCTAAGTCTCTATCAGTGGTGGTATGACTCCAAGCTGATCTCTGAGATATTCAAAAGTCTCCTTAGGCAAAGGTTTTGTGAAAATATCTGCAAGTTGTTCTTTAGTATTCACATAAACCAGTTTTATCTCCTTTTCTTCAACTTTTTCCCTTAGAAAATTCAGTTTAATAGAAACATGTTTTGTTTTAGAATGTAATACCGGATTCTTAGATATATCAATTGTTGCAGTGTTATCACAATTTATAGTAATAGGTTCCTTGCATTTTACCTTTATGTCTTTCAACATTTGCTTAAGCCATAGTACATGTGTATAGTTAGTTGTTGCTGCAATATATTATAATTTTGTTGTTGACAAAGACGTACAACTCTGTTTCTTACTCAACCAAGAAACTAATCTCTTTCCAAGAAAGAATGCTCCGCTGGTGGTGCTTTTTCTATCATCCACATCTCCTACCCAATTTGCATATGTGTATGCACATAATTCAAAGTTTTCATCTCTAGGATACCATAATCCAAGATTTATAGTGCCCTGTAAGTACCAAAAAATCCTTTTTACTGTTGATTCATGATTTTCTCTAGGATTACTTTGAAATCTTGAAACAATACATACTGCATTCATAATATCAAGACTCGTTTGTGTCAAATACAGTAAACCTCCTATCATAGATTTTTATCTAGTTGGATTAACAGGTGTAGATTCATCCCTTTGAGATAATTTGTCATTTGTTGTCATAGGTGTGCTTACCGGTTTAGAGTTCTCCATCCCAAATTTATTTAGTAACTCTTTTAAGTATTTGGATTGACTCAAGAATATACCTTTGTCAATTTGTGAAATCTACAATCCTAAAAAGAATTTTATTTCACTAATCATAGACATTTCAAATTCTTGTTGCATTTTAATAGAAAATTATTTACATAATCCATCTTCTCCTCCAAATATTATATCATCAACGAATACTTCTATAATCAAGATGTCATCATTAGTTATTTTGTAATATAAATTGTTGTCTGCATTTCCTTTAGTAAAGCCAATCTTTAAAAGATACTTATCCAATCTTGCATACCAAGCCCTTGGGGCTTGTTTCAGTCCATACAGAGCTTTTCTTAACCTGCAAACCATATCATTGTCATCTGTCAAAGAAAATCCATCAGGTTTTTCAATATAGACTTCCTCTTCAAGATCTCCATTCAAAAATGCACATTTAATATCCATTTGATAAACTTTGTAGTTCTTGTGAGCTGCAAAAGCCAAAAAAAAATCTGACTGCCTCAATTCTAGCTACCAGTGCAAAGGTTTCATTGTAATCAACTCCTTTTTGAGAATATCCCTTACACACTAGTCTTGCTTTATTTCTGACAACCTTACCATCTTTTTTAAGTTTGTTTCTGAATACCCATTTGGTTCCAATTACATACCTCTTGATTTGCCAATCTTCCTCTTGTCATAACTCCCTTAAATTTATTTCCAATTATCTGATCTTCAGAATGATTCAATCTTACATACCAGGGTGTCTTTGTTTGTTGTTGTTCTTCAAATACTGTGGAATCCTCATATGGTACCGAGGTAACTGGATTTTCATTCTGTACCGGTGGATTTAGTGTAGGTTCATTTGTCACAATTTCTGTTGCCAGTTCAGAGTCTATATACCTTGAAGTTCCTCTGAATTGTTCATCAATCTTTACATTTGTACTTTCAACAATTTTCTACAATCTTTTGTTAAAACATCTATATGCCTTTCTTTTAGATGAATAACCAAGAAATATTCCTTTATCACTTCTAGGATCAAATTTGCCAATATACTCATCTCTTCTAATATAACATTTACTTCCAAAAATTCTGAAATACTTAAGATTAGGTGTATTACCAAACCATAGTTCATGAGGGGTCTTACCGGTTTCACCTTTGATGTGAACTTTGTTGAATGTATAGACCATTGTGATGACTGCTCCTCTCCAATATACATGTGGTAAATTTGCTTCGGATAACATACTTCTTGTTGCATCCAAGATAGTTTTGTTTTTCCTTTCAACAACTCCATTCTGTTGTGGTGTCTGAGGTGTTGATAGTTGTCTTCTGATTCCATTCACTTTACAGAATGTATTAAAGTCTTTAGATGTAAATTCTTCTCCTTGATCTGATCTTAAACATTTGATTTTCTTACCGGTTTCATTTTCTACCATTGCTTTGAACAATTTGAACTTTCCAAGTGCTTCTGATTTTTCTCTGAGAAAAGTAACCCAACACATTCTAGAATAGTCATCAATGATTAGCATGAAATATCTATCACCTTGTAAGCTTTTAGTTCTAACTGGACCACATAAATCAGTGTGAATCAAATCAAGAGCATTATTGGATTTTTCTGGAATACTTTTGAAACTAGCTCTAACTTGCTTTCCAAATTGACATTCCTTACATATTGTATTCTGAGGTTTGACAATTTTAGGTAGATCTCTAACTGCCTTAGAAGTACTGATCTTCACCATGCAATCAAAGTTTACATGACAGAGTCTCTTATGCCATAACCAACTTTCATCTATATGTGCAATCAAGCATGTCTTTTCACTGTTATTCAAATGAAAGATATTACCTCTAGTCTGATTACCGGTTGCAATTTCTAAACCAGTTCTATTCATGATTTTATATTTTACATTTTTAAATTGTAACAGAAATCCTTTCTCAACCAATTGACCAACACTTAAAAGATTATGCTTTAATCCTTCAACATAGTAGACATTGTCAGTGTTATGCTTACCGTCAAGAGATATTGTACCCTTACCTTTGATTAAACAGGCTTTGTTATCTCCAAATCTTACTAAACCTCCATTGTATTCTTCAAAGTTCAATAATTTACCTTTGTCTCCTATCATATGATGTGAGCATCCTAAATCAATGATCCATTCATCCTTTACTTCAACTTTAGCTGCTAGGGCTTGTTTTACCGGTTGAGTAGTAGGTGTCGGTTGATCTTTTATTATAGCAACAAAAACCCATCCATTGTCTGTTGGATCCTCATCAAAATCATCAGTCACACCTTCATCAGTAATGTAACAAGATGTGTCTTTGTTCTTCTTAAATCTGTATCTTTGATATTTAGGCTTGTATGTTCTTCTAGCTTCTTCTCTTAGTCTAGCATGTCTTTCAGGGCATCTCGAAGCTATATGACCAATCTTATTGTAGTTAAAACATTTAAAGGGTGCTTTACCTTCATACTTACTTCCAACTAGACTTTTAGGCATTTTTCTTGCAAATAGTGCTTCAAGTTCTTCAAGTTCTTCATTCTCCTTCCTACATTCTTCGAGTTCTCTTGCATAAAAGGCTTTCCAATCTGATTTGTCAAATGATGGAGTAGATGATGTTGATGCTTTAAAGGCCAAATATGTCTTTATAGTAGCAATAGGACCAAATTATTCAATTTCAAAAGCTGAAAGTTTTCCAATCAATGTATCCCTAGTAACTGATGTATTAGGCATTGTTCTTAACTCATTTATAGCAGTAACCTTCATTTTATATGTCAGTGGCAATCCTCTTAAAACTTTTGAAACAAATTCATCCTCACTTAAGGTTCCTCCACAACATTTAATACCCAAAACAATTTCATTTACTCTTTCCATAAAAGAAGAAATCCTTTCATCTTCTTCCATTTTCAGATGTTCATACTTGACCTGGAAGCTTTCAAGTTTTGCAATTTTGACTGTGGAATCTCCTTCATTCAGTGTTTCCAAATGAACCCAAATAGCTTTATCAATAGACCTATCTAATAATCCCATGATTTGTTGATCTGATAATGCACTCAAAAGTGCTTCTCTTGCTTTGCAATCATTTTCCTCATCTTTAGTCAAGTTAGTTGGACTGGGCTAACCAGGTACAGCAGCAGTATAACCCTTCTTTGTAACATCCTAGATGTCCTTTCCAATGCAATTTAGATACATGTCTCCATTCTGATCTTTCATATGCCATAGTTGGTTCCATCAAGTTTACGACTGTCCTTCCTGAAATAGTTAGTAGTCATTGGATCTCCTCAAGCTGTTAAACTTTTGTAAAACAGGACTAAGCTATGATACCAATTGTTAGGTCCTGGAGACAACTGAGAGGGTCAACTAAATTCAAACCAAAAACAACTTAACCAACTTGATGCTTAATACCAATAAACCAGTTAAGTATGTCGTCAAACAATTTTAACAGTTAATTGCTATACCGATAAAGTTTAATGCATGAAACATAAACACAAAGTCATCCACAACACATAACACCAATATTTGTATGTGGAAACCCTGTAAGGGGAAAAAGCACGGTGGGAAACCTTACCCACAATCAGATGATACTACTGTAGATAGTAAGTGTACATAAATGGGGTCTGCACATGCAGAAAGGCCAACAGCCTAGAGCTCACTGCTCAATCACAAAATGGGAGTCACACTGACTACAGTTGGATGGTTAAATCCAATAAGAATGTACTGCACAAAATAGCATCTTCATATGTTGGATTCAGTACCGGTGTAATGCTGATATGCTTCCACAAAAACCTAGTTTCACCTTCAAATGATGTATGCATGTATTGCACTGCTTAATCTCGCATATTCCTTCACACAATTCTTTTTTCGCATTCCACATTTGATCTTACAAATAAGATCTTACATTTATATCATAACCTAAGACCAATTTTAGTAGGTCAGCTCTACAACATATTACAATAAAAATATTTTACAAACAATATAATATCCGATGCAATAACCGATTGAACATGTTGGCTTAATGCATTTACAACAATAATTAATCATCTCCATAGCGTGCCATGTTGATCTGGAAAAGATAAACCTGTCGGTGTAACCCTAGATAACCCTGGACCTATTTAGTTGATAAAAGAAAATATGCAAATATGAATATACCAATGAACAAAATTCTAGGACAAGATGTCCAAATGATGTCTTTGACATTACCAAGTGTCTTCCATATAATTCCGAGTACCGATGATCATTATATCATGTCGGTGAACCATATACCAGTAACTGTGCAATAGTTACTTGCTTGTTGGTGAATGCTGCTGGATCTCCAAAGTGCTAGTGTTTTAGTAGGTGTTGACATCAATGACAAAACCATACCAAAATACCAACATATTGTAGGTTAAAAACAATTAATGTAATATATCAAACAAAAGTGTATCGGATCCTAAGATGCTTCTCCATTGCACAAAGGAGGGCTTGCCATTGATGAAACACCTATGGATATTTCTTGTATGAACAAATTATAAGATTATAATATATCACAAGTTCACACATACGCATGCATATAATCATGAAATCAAGAAAATAAAGTAGAGATACATACCTCTGCCCTCTCTTGATCCACGGGTGAATCAGGTGTATTCAACAAATCCACATAGCTCAGTGACCGGCGTACATGTAAAATAGACAAAAAAGAACTAATCAATCTACCAACCCCAACTAATACTTGATTTCAATATTTTCAAACAATTGTACAACTAAAAATGTGTTCAATTACCTTCTTCCCACGTTTTGCTGTCTTCGAGGAATTCTTTTTCTTAGGACGAGGCCTAGACATGGAGGGGGTACCCTAAAAAAACAAAATTAAAATGAGATATTAGTATAGATAATATATTAAACATAATTTAAAAAATCTAAAATGAAATGACTTGCATATTCCATCAAAATAATACATAAAAAGGGTTGTACAAAATATGATACCGTATAGCCTTGTAGGCCAAAATCGATCGATGAGAGTGTGATGTCATCAATCTGGGACATTTGGTCCCCTGTCAACACCTACAAACCAAAAATTGGACCAAGCATTAAAGATAGTATATCTTGTAATATTTTTGAATTCAAAGTGTACTATTCTATTTTAACATGTTAAAAAAATTATACCTCAGGCATCGAAGTTGCAACTGTAGTAACTGGGGGAGGAAAATGAGATACCGATGTTGCGTCCTGAAATTCATATTATTTGTCTCAATTTAAATCGATGTACAAATGAAAATTAATTTATGTATTACAAATTTAAAGTGACTAATAAATAAAATGCTATGAATTCAAATCAACACACATGTGTCTGTCGCTGATGGGAAAACACCATGTCCATCTGTCAGCACAAAATCCTCAGTTGTGCAGGCCTGACATCTACTCCCGTAAATTATGCATGAATGAGATGTGGATCCATCTGTACCAGTCAGATCATCTATCCCTGAGCATATCCCCGAGCAACTGACACACATATGTTGAATGGGCTCTTTGTCGCCACCTGGAGCAACTAATGGCTCATCATCCAGTACAATAGGGTGTGCTAACGACGTCCCATGCTGGATGATGGCACCAGTCAATGTTGTGGCTTCCTGAAGAGTCTATAGCTCCATCGACTCTTTCATCTCTACTGGGACAGCCTGATGCACCTTGGGTTTGGGTGCTAGGGGGTGACGACTCTCCAAGGCTACTCGCCTACGGGCTCCAGGTCTATCTTGGGCAGAGCTGCCACCTCTACCATGGAACTCTCTCATGTAAAAATAGTTTGGCCACACATTGAGCACAAACTCACAGTATACTTTTCTCAAAAAATACAATGGCACCTCATAATTATTACAAGGTGGATCATCAAAGACCATCCACCACCTCTGCCAAAAAAGATTCTTCATCTGCACATTGGTACACCAATGTATGGGAAACCTCTTTGCATTAAGAGGTAATGACTGACCAGTTTTAGGATCAACAAAAATGGCACATATTTGTTATTTACTAATATTTTTGTTTTTCACTCCCTCGTATGATAACCCATCAGCATAGTATTGATGACACCTATCCCTAAAGTTTCCCCATTTTGTAATTTGTTTGGAAACAACTATGGCACCACTAGCTAATGTTTCTAGGCTAGTGGTGAGGGATTTATGATGCTCAAGTATGGATGTTTTCAATATATCAATCAGTCTATTGATTTTAGACGTATTTTGCTGTAACTGATTAATTAATTGCTCCTGTGTTTCAGGTGTGCAATCAAAAGGAGGAATTGGGGTTGTATCTTGTGGGTTTTCAAGAGGTGCATTTTGTTGTTCTTGTTGTGGATTATCAAAATCTAGTTTTTGAAATGAAAAATGAAAAAACCTAGTCAAAATTAATGAAATTAAATTCAAAACATAAAACAAATTGAACAAACGGGAAAGAAAGACAAAAATTAACAAAAACTAACCTTGATCCATATTGTCTGGAGGAGAAATGACGCACCCTATTTGCGGTTTGGCGGAGAAAATGGAGAAAAAAACGTGGTTGTCATGGGAAAATAAGACCTATTTTTTCTTTTAAAAGCTTTTTTTGACAGGTACCATGTACGCAGTCCTTTAGGGCTTATTATCATGTACGCGCTCATTTTCCTAAAAGTAGCACGTATGCACTAAATTTCCTAAAGGTAGCACGTACGCGCTCACTTACTTAAAAGCAGTGCGTACGCACCACCTTTTCTAGGCTCGGGAACAATGGACCTAAGCGCATACATGGTGATTTCAAATTTTATAACCACATACGTGCTGCTTGTTTTTTCATATATTTTTTTTGGTGGTGTCCACTTTTCTGACCACCATCTTTGTGCACATACCCATAAAGTAGGAGTTCCTAGAAAAAATTAAGCATTTATCTTAAGAATGTATTGCCAAATTATGTGGATGTACATATCCCTATCTAATAATGGTAAATTACATCCACAAATGTTAGTGTAAATAAGGACATTATAGAACTAGTTAGTTAGTTTTTAGCATATTTAAGAATTCCTATTCACACTTATTAAGTCAACGATTAGTTCACTTTTTACTTTTTCTCTCACCTCATAAGTATGTGACAAATGTACACACCTTAGAGACACCTATCACATGTTCACATGATACATTAGGTACACTTATCCTATGTGCATGCAACATCATTAGAGTCCTCAACCATTTTATCATCTAATCCTTTCCTTTATATGCAAGGGCTTCATTGTACATTTTTATTCACTTTTTATGATAGATATTTTTCATATTATCCTCATATTTCATATGTGGATGTTATTTGATTTTACATTCAGATCTTGGCTACATCAATATGGTATTAAAGCCATGAAAAGTCACTTCCCAATTTGTGGTGAACTCCAAACATAACCCTATCAAAGGTGTATCAAGAAGTCCAAAAAGTCATTGTTGACTCTAAAAGACCAAAATTAGCTAAGATCACATATAGTTTCATCAAATTTTAACATAATCAAATTCTACAATTTTTGGAGACCCCGTATTGTACTATATTGTATGGGATCTTCATCAATCTATCACTATATGAAGTTTTTTTAAAGGAAAATAATTGCAAAGGTGACCCTATACTCAATCATTTTCTACAAAATTATTACCTATTCTTTATGTAAGATTGAAATATTTCACTATCATTTCAAATTGATTCATCCCTCACCAACCTCCACCCATTAATTGTTATTTTTTGGGGCCAAATATCCAAACCCCTCTATTTACTTAGTTTTGGTTTGTCCATGATCCTAATCTCTTATGGGAACACAAAAATTTCCATTAAACATTTATATTAAATTGACACTATCTTTCAAGGTTTTAAAATCCATGTAGTGGGTCTCTTTCATGTAGCAGTACTCCTAAAGCCACCAAAACATGATCTTGACCACTCCATTTGACTATTTTTGGGCACTATCAATAGTGTTTTAGGATACATCACCCATGATCAAAGGAGTCATCACCTAATGCCAAACCTCCATTTCCACCCACAACCACCATGATCTCATCACTATTCCAACACACATCACCTTACAAATCTCTAAAGTTAATATTCCTTAGGTAGAACCTAGGATCAGCCCTCACAATAAGGGTTCACTATCAACTAGCACTAGCAACCCTCAAACCATAATATCAACTATTAATATTCTAACATTAGCAATCTATATTTATTAATTTTTTATTTTAAACAATCAAAATCTTATGACAACAACCTAGGAATATTTTTGGCATCTTTTTTCATTGATGTCATTATGCTATCATGCTAACTTCATCCATTTTTACCCCAAAATACTAGACCCCTCACCATTAGCATGTTTAAAATTTTGGCTTAGCTTCACAAGCTTCATTCTTAGCCATATAGAAACATTTTTAGAGAATTATTTATTTAGGGTAGTTTTGGTATTTTTTTAAAATCATCCTTCTAGTTGAGTATTATTTGTAATCCTATCAATAAATGAAATATCAAATGAGGTTTTATGGGAAGAAAAATAATACTTTACTGAAATAATAGGATGAAACATCCCAACATACCAATAAGATTGTAGTTTTGACACATCCTCCTTCTCCTCACCCTTCATAGACAAATAATTTAAGCACTCTTGTCTAGCTCAATCATGTTATAAAAAAGAGACAAGGAACACATATATAGGAGGAATAATATTTATTTCAGGTGGTAAAGTTGTTCAAGATAAAACCTAGTAAGAAAGGACACTCTTTACCATATCCAAAATAAGAAAGGTGCTAGAGTGGATCAGATAGCCACCTCCATGATACATAGGCCTAAACAAAAAAGAGAACTAAGAGATTGTTCTATACAAGAGGTCAAGTTGGTATCCCAAACCTAAGAAGAAGATAAAATTTCATTATAGCTAGCCAATTCCACTATACTTCAGTAGATGAAGAAAGATGATACATTTCCTACTCTCTTCTCTTGCTATCATACCCTAATGATGGATCATGGTATTTGATCTAAAACAATGTAATGATAAAAGTTCACATAGTCAAATCCAAAAACTACTAAGCAACAATTAATATGGAATGTGAAAATTTCATGCTTTAAATTTCATAGACTACTAATTCATATTCTTAAGTGAAAGAAAAATCTACAATCATAAACTTGACCTTGATCCTCAAACTCAACTATGTACAAGGGAAAATGAATGTTCAAACCTCAAGACAAATATCAAATTGAGATTTCATATTTTGAATCTCAAAGTATTTCGCATTTTAAAATATTAATTTAAATTGTTACTTCCTTAATTGTAAAACTAAGCACCATTATTTCTATTTACATTCTCATATTTAATTATTATAAATAATAAGAAAAACTAACCCACACATATTTACCTCATTAAATTAGTCCAAATTAATTCTACTTTATATAAATATTATTATGTTAAAGTATCCTAAAACTCACACACATCTATATAAACATTTAAATAAGATGAGCTCCTATCTATCTATATACATGGTCACTTAACCAACTAATTGAAAGGGAAGATGAAAGGATTAATGAAACAACCCTATAGTTAGATGAGATGGCAATAAACACCAAAGTACTCAAAAAGTTAAGTTGAATGAAAGAATCAAAATGCCCATCTTGAAATTAGGGATCCAGTCAGTTCTAGTCCATTGCCATACGTAATACAAGCCAAACTGCACATCTAAATTATCAAACAGTTACAGTCAAATCATCCTACATTTGCATGACTTACTCATCTTTTTTAAGAAAGCTTGGGATCACTCGAGGTCTGCAAGCTTGCTAGTGTTGGCCATGAAATGATATATTGCTTCTCTCAAACATGTCACTGTATTTTGCTTCTCTCAACAAACTTGAGCATGCCGATTCCTAGGAAGAAAAAAAATACATACAAGATCTTGAAAATTGGATCCAATGACTTGCTAACACACATAATATATGCAGGCGCAATATACGCGGGTGAAAAGGATTCTTTGATTATTACATAGATGCCTATATCTGGTCCAGATACATACTATAAGCAGAGAATATCAAGACTTGTAAGGTCATAGAAGGAAATTATGTACGATCCTGAATAATAGAAGCTCTCATGCGTCCTAGGGTGAAAGCACGCGTCCTAGGGTTAAAGAATGAGAAGAGAGATAATTGATTGTAAGTAGAAAAGAAACCAAGATTTCAAGTCGCTGCAGAGTCCTCCCAATGGAATACAACCAGCTCATCAATCGTATTTCTGTTCGGTATCTCTTCATACAGACAATAAATTATTACAAAACGTATAGAGATCTGGAATTTTTTTGGTTTGTCTTTACTGTGCACAACTTTTTTCGTGCACCATAGCTGACTCTCTCAGCAAAGTTATCTATATCAAGCCGGACAAGTTCTTTTCAGATTGTCCTGAAACTAATATTTCTAAAGATTTAAGGAAACTACTGATAATCAAATTGGACCAATGGATCATACCCAACAAGTTGTTTATCTTAATTTGCCAAAAAAACACTTGTTTTGGGTGTTAATCTTCTAATCATAAGATAGGTTAGGCTGGATTGATGGGTAGAATATTTCTGTCCAGTGCATCTGTCATAATTTTCTCTAAAGCTATGGTTACTAGTAGCATAGATTTATTTTTATTTAGATGAGGCCACCACCTCGAAACTCTACCTAGCAATCATTATGCTAGAAGCTCATCTCTTTGCCCGTATTTCACAGATGTAGGTGGATAAGATTCATTGACTCAAAGTGGTAGATCATGCTTCCAAAGAAATTTCTCAAGCACTCCATACTCATCATACTTCCCAAGTATAAATTAAAGATAGCCACTAGCTCTTGACTAAGCTTCTTGATATCCTTCAAAATCAAAAAAAAAATTGTTATTATGAGTAGGATTTCAAATCCAAAAAAAAAATTCTTACAATAAGATTATATTATAAAAATAAGATTATACTGTATAACAATACCTCAAGGTTGTCTTTTTTAGGATTTACTGTAATCACTTCTTAATCTCTTGATCTTCAAGAATCTATTTTTCAAAGGTTAAGGATAAATCTCCTAAACATGACATGTTCCCTTTTGAATATTACAATGCTCTTTGAGAATTAGAAGACAAGGATCTCCATAAAATTCATCTTGAAGATTTTTATATTATTTTTTAGGTAATATTATAAACAAATACCTAAGTATGAAGATTTAAAAGATATTTATGATTGGAGATCGATTACTCTTCATGACAACTTCTATAATATCTTTGTCATAGCTCTTTCTTTTCAAAGCTACATCGTCTCCTTCCATAGATTGTGTACCCTAAATGTTATTGTTGTTTGCCAAAACCTGGAAAGGGCCCCAAGATTGAAATAGAAATAGTAGGATATATTTATTAAAATTGAATTTTCCAAAGTCTACGATCAAACGGAGTGGCCTTTTATCCTTTTCATGCTTCAAGTATTAGGACTTGACCCTGATTTTGTTTATTTTTGCATGGATAAAAAGTGTTCTTTTCAATCTTGTAAACACATTTTCTCAAGTTATCCTAGTAGAACATGTCTTTGAGTGACATATACAACCCTAATGAGGTATTTATAAATATTGCCAAGCCTCAAGTTTAGGAAAATGTAGAAAAAATTTAAAGTGAATTGGACAAGTAGAAAAACTAGAATTTCATAGACTACAAAGTTAAGTTTTCAAGTGAAGAACAAATCTACAATTATAAATTGACCTTAATCCTCAAACTCAACTATGTATAAGGGAAAAAAAGGTTCAAATCTCAACACAAATATCAAATTGAGATTCCATGTTTCAAATACCAAAATGACATTTTAGAATTAATTTAAGTCATTACTTCTTTAATTGAAACCTGGAACATTATTATTTCTATTTACATTCTCACATTTAATTATTCAAACAATTAAATAAAACATATTCACATATATTTACCTCATTTAATTAATCTAGATTAATTCTACCTCTATACAAACATTATATTAACCCACTCTTAAACACCACACACATCTATATAAACATTTAAATAAAATGATCTCGAAAATATACAGATATCGCCATCTATCCAACTAATTGAAAGGAAAGATAGAAAGGATCGGATGGTAATAAACCCAAAATAACTCAAAACACAAGTTGAATAAAAGAATCAAAACGCCCATCTTGAAAGTAAGGGATGTAGATCTGCATACGTACTACAAGCAAACCTTCACATCTAAGTCATCCTACATTATCATGACTTAACTCATCTTTTTAAGGGAGCTTGGGATCACTTGAGGTCTGCCAGCAAGCTATAGTTGGGCATGAAATGGTAGATTTTAAAAAGCATATTTAAAATATAATATAATTATGTTTATTATGAAATGGTAGATTTTAAAAAGCATAATTGTAATTATATTTATTATATTATAATTATATAATTATATTTATTATGAAATGGTCTGATTTTAAAAAGCATATTGTAATTATGAAATGGTAGATTTTTTTAAAATATCTTTATTTTTATTTTATATTTATATATCTATTTAAAACTTGTAATTTTGATGAGGGCATATTTTGTTTATATGGTGTGTATTTGAAAAATATTAATTTTATAATTAATATTAATATTTCGACATGTAAATGATTGTACAAAGTAGAATTTAACATTAACATGCTCACACCATTACACTCCACCCCTCGTTGCCATTGTAGAATGCCTCTCGGCATTAAATAGTATAGACAATAGGCAAGCATGTAATATGCCTAAGATGATGATGCAAACATATAATATAATTGAGATTCTTAATGATGTTGCAATAATCATGCAAAATGGATTAGGATGTGTCATTCATTTATTTATGATTTTAATTGTATAAACAATGTCGTTAAATATGACAATACAACACACAAATTAATACAAATGTGCACTAGGTTGGCTCAAAATGGTTGGTAGTTTAATTTTCGGATTTAGAAGTTTAAGATTTACACATTTGCATGCAAAAATAACCTAGATATGAGTGCTGATGTGAATATGTTAGGATAAGGTCATGGGCTGAATTTTATATAAGAATATGTCACTTGTAATTGAGTTATCGTGTAAAGAAAAAATTAGTCAAAGTGGCCCAAAATATAAGGGAAGAGGGCATGTGTATGCAATTTTCACCTTTACATATTTATATTAAATATTCCATATTACTTGAAGATCAAAAAAGGGAGAAAATGTTTTTTAAGTTAGGGCCCTCTACACCTCTCTCTAAGATAAATCTTTCCAAAAGTATTGAGATAAAGATAGTTTTCATCAATGTCAACTAAGATATTAATATAAATAAAACATGCTTATGAAAATATTTTTAAAGGGAATTAGGTTTTAGATTTATCTTTATAGAGGTGAAATGTATATATCCTAATACTTTTCCATCCTATTTGTCACCACTTTGGGCATGTGATTATAATCTTAAAAGGATTCTTGTATGAATAGAAATTTTTAATTTGAGCACAAGTGTAACACATCAACTCAATAACATTGCATCCCATGTTGTAGCATTCCCTTGCCAATTCACATAGTGCTAAGATGCATTGGACATATATATAAATTAGTAATATTGTGGAACTCTATGTATGCATTCGTCTCAATAGTTTTATAATCTGTACACCTCATAGTTGTGTCACACCATTGTATAGTTGTGTTCTCTTCATGATGAAATCATGTAATCTCATGGATTCTCTATGTAAAAGTTTCAACATCTCGTCAAGAATCATGTGTTGCATATGCTTTATATATTTATGCATTGTCTGTGTAGTAAGCATATGCTTTCCTTTAACAACTACATATTCAACCATACACACTCACATGTGGAACAACATACTCACATGTGGAACAACATCATCCACATTTGACTTTCATACACATGCATTACCTGCAAACCCTATGCCATGGTATTTGGCTCCATATAAATCTTACAATTAGCACTATGTATAATTTTGAAACATGTCATCATTCTCATTATAAATTCATATATAAATACCTAGACTATATGCATTGTAAAGTAGGAATTCCTAGGAAAAATTAACCATTTATCTACAAACCCTATGCTATGGGATTTGGCTCCTTATAAATCTTATAATTAGCAATATGTATAAGTTTGAAACATGTCATCATTCTCATTATAAATTCATATATAAATACCTAGACTATATGCATTGTAAAGTAGGAGTTCCTATGTAAAATTAAGCATTTATATCAAGAGTCTATTGCCAAATTATATGGATGTTCATATCCCTATCTAATTGTGTTAACTTGCATCCACAAATGTTAGTGTAAATAAGGACATTATACAAAGAGTTAGTTTTTAGCATATTTAAGAAGTCCTATTCACACTTGTTAATTCCATGATTAATTCACTTTTACTTTTTATCTCACCTCATAAGTATGTGAAAAATGTACACACCTTAGAGACACCTATGGCATGTGCACATGACACATTAGGTACACTTATCCTATGTTCATGCAATGTTGTTAGAATCCTCAACCATTTTATCATCTCATCCTTTCCTTTATATGCAAGGGCCTTGTTGTACATTTCTATTCACTTTTTATGATAGATATGTGATGTATTGTCCTCACATTTCATATGTAGATGTTATTTGATTTTACATTAAGATTTTAGCTACTTCAATATGGTATTAAAGCCATGAATTGCAAGTCCCTTCCCAATTTCTGATGAATTCCAAATATAGGCCTATCAAAGGTGTCTCATGAAGTCAAAAAAGTCATCGTGGACTCTAAAAGACCAAAATTAGCTAAGATCGTCTATCCTTTCATTGAAGTTCAACATAAGAAAATTCTACAATTTTTGGAGACCTCATATTATACTATATTTTATGGAATATTCATCAATCTATCACTATATGAAGTTTTCTTAAAGGAAAATAATTGTAGAGGTGACCCTCTACTCAGTCACTGTCTACAAAATTATTACTTATTCTTTATGTACTTGGTTGAAATCTTTCACTGTCATTTGAACTTAATTTATCCCTAGCCAACCTCAACCTATTTATTTGCAATTTTTTAGGGCCAAATATCCAAACCCCTCTATTTACTTATTTTTGGTTTGTCCATGACCCTAATCTCTTATTGGAATGCAAAAATCTCTTTTAAACATCTATATTAAATTGATACTATCTTTCAAAGTCTCAAAACTCCTATAGTGGGTCTCTTTCATGTAGCACTGCTCCCAAATCCACCAAAACATGGTCTTGACCTCTCCATTTGACTATTTTTGGGCACTATCAATAGTATTTTAGGATGCATCATCCATGATCAAAGGAGCCATCACCCAATGCCAAACCTCCATTTCCACCCACAACCACCATGATCTCATCACCGTTCCAACACACATCACCATCCAAAGCTTTAAAGTTCATTTTCCTTAAGTAGCACCTAGGATGAACCCTCACAATAAGAGTTCACTATCAACCAGCACTAGCAACCCTCAAACCCTAATATGAGCTATTAAAATTTTAACATTAGCAATCTATATTTGTTAAGATTTTAAGTTAAACAATCAAAAGCTTATGATAACAACCTAGGAATATTATGGGCCTTTTTTGTTTATGTCATTATACCATTATGCTAACCACGTCCATTTTTACCCCCAAAGACTAGACCCCTCACAATTAGCATGTTTAATATTTTGGCTTAACTTCACAAGCTTCATTCTTAGCCATATAGAAACATTTTTTTAGAATTTTTTTATTCAGGGTAGTTTTTTTTTTTAAATTTAAATCATAGACTCTCAAGGGTAACCTTATTCAGTTCCCATTTTAACAACTTTAGAGGGCTCATTCAAACACATATAGATTCATTTTTGGGTCCCATTTTTTAAATTGACTATAATTTTATCACTATGCAGTGGTGTTGTTAGTTTTAGTATATGCCTCACTTTGACACTTCATAATCATTATACATCAAATACACCTAGTGGTAGTTATAAATACAGTAAATGTCAAATGTCAAATAATTATAATTACTTGGGGGTTCCATTTATTGAATCAAAGGGGTAAACTAGTGATTCTAGTATTTATTTTGTTGTTCATAAGATCAAGTCTCTCATGCTGATTCCTTTCTAGTTGATTCTTTGTAATCCTTTTCATAAATTGAAGATCAAAGGAGGTTATTACAAGAAGAAAAAGCATACTTCACTGAATAACAGGTTGAGGCATCCCAAGATACCAACAAGATTGTATTTTTGACACAACCTCCTTCTCCTCACCCTTAATAGACAAATGATTTAAGCTATCTTGTCTAGCTGAATCATGTAATAAAAAAGAGGCAATGAACATATATGTAGGAGTAATAATATTTATCTCAAGTGGCAAAGTTGTTCAAGATAAAACCTAGTAACAAAAGGACACTCTACCATATCCAAAATAAGAAAGGTGCTAAAGTAGATTATATAGCCACCTCCATGGTAGATAGGCCTAAAGAAAAAAGAGGACTAAGATATTATTCTATACAATAGGTCAAGTTGGTATCCCAAACCAAAGATGAAGACAAGATATCACTATAGCTAGCCAATTCCACTATATTTCAATAGATGAAGAAAACTGATCCATTTCCTACTCTAATCTCTTGCTATCATACACCATGATGGATCATGGTGTATGATCCAAAACATTGGCAATGATAAAAGTTCACACAATCAAATCCAAAAACTACTAAACAACAATTAATATTAAATTAAATAGATGCCTATATCTGGTCCAGATCCATACTATAAGCAGAGAATATCAAGACTTGTAAGCTCGCAGAAGGAAAGTATGTACGATCCTGAATAACAGAAGCTCTCACGCGTCCTAGGGTTAAAGAATGAGAAGAGAGATAATTGAGTGTAAGTAGAAAAGAAACCAAGATTTCAAGTCGCTGCAGAGTCCTACCAATGGAATACAAACAGCTGATCAATCGTATTTCTGTTCGGTATCTCTTCATACAGACAATAATATTTTTTTTCTCTGCCTTTGCATCCCATCTACATCTTTGTTGGCTATTGTACGTTAGATAAAATTGTAATCGATAATATTGATGTATAAATTATCACAAATTTCATGGTTTGTCTTTACCGTGCACAATTTTTCTGTGCACCATAGCTGACTCTCTTAGCAAAGTTATCTATATCAAGCCGGACAAGTTCTTTTCAGATTGTCCTATAATTGATCTTTCTAAACATTTAAGGAAACTACTGATAATCGAATTGGACCAATGGATCATACCCAGCAAGTTGTTTATCTTAATTTGCCAAAAAAACCACTTGTTTTAGGTGTTAATCTTCTAATCATAAGATACGTTAGGTTGGATTGATTGGTAGAATATTTCTGTTCAGTGCACCTGTCATTTTCTCCAAATCTATGCTCTACCTAGGAATCATTATGCTAGAAGCTCATCTCTTTGCCCGTATTTCACAGATGTATGTGGATAAGATTCGTTGAAGTAATCAAATTACTAATGAACATGAAAGAAAAGGTTCTTAGATTAAAGTTTACTTGCTTGTCTCAAAGTGGGAGATCATGCTTCCAAGGAAATTTCTTAAGCACTCCATACTCATCATATTTCTCAAGTATAAATTAAAGTATAAATTAAAGTTGGCCACTAGCTCTTCACATACTCATCATATTTCTAAGTATAAATTAAAGTGGGCCACTAGCTCTTGACTAAGCTTCTTGATCTCCTTAAAAAAATTGTTTATTATTATGAATAGGTTTTCGAATTTCAAAAGAATTCTTTTGAATAAGAGTATATTATATAACAATATTTCAAGATTGGTTTTTTTTAAAGAATTCTCATTCTAAATAAGTCTACGATAATCAACTTCTTACTCTCTTGATCTTCAAAAATCTATTTTTCAAAGGTCAATGATAAATCTCCTAAATATGACATGTTCCATTATGAATATTACAATGTTCTTTGGGATTTGGAGGATGAGGATCTCCATAAAGTTCACCTTGAAGACTTTTATATTAATTTTTTAGGTAATATAATAAACAAATATCTAAGTATGAAGATCCAAAAAATATTTATGATTGGAGATTGATTACTCTTCATGACATCTTCTATAATATCTTTTCCATGGCTCTTTCTTTAGAGCTACATCATCTCCTTCCATAGATTGTGTACCCTAAATAAACTAGTTTTACCAAATCTAGGTATATTTTGAAAAACATTATTGTTGTTTGTCAAGGCATGGAAAGGGCCTCAAGATTGAAATAGAAATAGTAGGTTATATTTATTAAAATTGAATTTTCTAAAGTCTACGATCAAACTAAGTGGTCTTGTATCCTCGTCATGCTTCATGTATTAGTACCTTATCCTCATTTTGTTCATTTTTGCATAGCTAACTATTGTTCGTTCTTTTCACTCTTGTATTCACATTTTCTCAAGTTAACCTAGTAGAACATGTTTTGTGTGACATAATAACAACCCTAACAAGGTATTTATATTGTCAAGTCTCAAGTTTAGGAAAATGTAGAAAAAAGTCAAGGTGAATTGGACAAGTAAAAAATTAGAATTTTATAGACTACAAAGTCAAGTTTTCAAGTGAAGGACAAATCTACAATTATAAATTGACCTTGATCCTCAAACTCAACTATGTATAAGGGAAAAGGATGTTCAAATCTCAAGACAAATATCAAATTGAAATTCCATGTTTCAAATACCAAAATGACATTTTAAAATGAATTTAACTTTAATTATAAACCTAGAACACTATTATTTCTATTTACATTCTCACATTTAATTATCCAATTACCCAAATAAAACATACCAAAAAAACTCAAAACTTTAGTTGAATGAAAGAATCAAAATGCCCATCTTAAATGTAGGGATGTAGATCTGGTCCATTGCAGACGTACTACAAGCGAACCTTCACATCTAAATTCTAAACAGTTTTGAAAGTTACATTATCATGACTTAACTCATCCTTTTAAGGAAGCTTGGGATCACTCGAGGTCTGCCAGCAAGCTATAGTTGGTCATGAAATGATATATTGCTTCTCTAACAATAGGTACAAGATCTTTAAAATTGGAGCCAATAACATGCCAACTAATATAACATATGCAGGCGCAATATACGCGGGTGAAAAGAATTCCTTTATTATTACACAGATACCTGTCTCTGGTCCATATCCATGCTCATAGAATATCAAGACTTGAAAGCTCGAAAAATATGTGACAGTACGAGTGATTTGAGAGATTTATATAGACGTTAGAGTATGAGAAGAAAGATAACTGAGTATTAGGAGAGAAAGAAACTAAGAATTCAAGTCGTTGCAGAGTCCTGTCTAATAAGTTTTTTTTTAAATTTGTCAAACATTTGTTTTAGGTATCAATCTTTTTTAATCATAAGATTGATTATTCTCGGTATGTACATTTAAGGAAACTATTTATATTCAAATTGGATAAATAATTCATTTCCAATAAGTTTTTAATTTTAATTTGTCAAACCCTTGTTTAAGGTGTCAATCTTCTAATCATTAAATTAAAGATTACCCGTGGTCTGCACATAGCAGGCCTACTCTTTTACCTTTTATTGAGTCTCCCCTTCCTAAAAGAAAGAAAGGTGGAATATAGCTATGAATCATAAAAACAATCAAAACTCTAGCAATAGTGGAGCTCATGCTGAATCTGTGAGTAAAACTATAAATCAAGTTGCGAGGATGCCAACTAGCACAATTTCCAAACCTCAAGACTAGAAATATGTGGCAATTCTCTCTAATGGAGAACGATCTAACAAGGTGCATAGGCCTACCGTATGCAAACCCTTGGCTTTCAGGGTGTCTATTGATACTGAACAGGAGATCATCCACAACTCCTATGTGTTTGAATCTCATGGTCTGATTTGCAGGTTTTGGGGCTTTTGGCCAAGCCTTCCTTAGCTGCACACTTGGATTTCCCAAAGCTGGGAACCGATTTTAAAGGGTTCAGTTAACATTTTTCCTTCAGCTAAGGGTTTTTTCATTGCTAAATTTGAATATGCAAAGGATAGATCGAAAATTTTATGTACAAATCCTTTCAGCTGAGAGGACAAATTTGTTTTGATGGTTAAACCATGGTTCTTGGGTTTTAACCCATCTACTGATTCATTTAATGAGATTCATATCTGGGTTAGGCTCCCTAACCTTCCCCTTCATCTTTGGACGGACTCTCTGCTAGAGGAAGTGGGGGAGGCTTTAGGCGAATTCCTAATGATTGATAAGGACTCTTACCAAATTTATCATTCTACTTATGCTCGGATTTTGGTTAACATTGATGTTTCTAAAGGGCTTCCAGCTGAGATAGAGATTGAATCTTCCTTGGGATCTTGGGTCCAACCGCTCGACTTTGAAGGTATCCCCTTTAGATGTCGAAAGTACTTCCAGACTGGACATGTTGCTGCACAGTGTGAAACAGATAAAAAGAAAAAAAGATCTGCTTCTTGGTGGAAAGGTGCCTCCTCTAAACACTATTTTGTTAAAAAGAAAAGCTTCTCCCAGGTGGTTGCTTTGCCTCAGGAGTGTGTGGATGCTTGTGGTGGCATCCCAAATGATCGTTTGAAGAATGTTGGATCTTCTTCTTTGGTGGATGACCTTCCCGCTTCCCAGATTGATGTTGGATCTTTGTCTGATTCTTTGGTTTCTGTTGTCCTTGCCTCTCCGAATGATGGCTCTATTCCTCTTGGTGATGGGAGGTCCTCTATTCTAGACCCACCCTCTTGGCAAAAGGTTGTTGTTAGGGTTGAGGAGGGATGGATTACTGTTAAAAGTAAAAAATCTAAATCATCCTAGTCCTCTTTTGATATGATCCTTCGATCCCATAAGGGTAGGTCAAATTCTTGATTCGTCCTGGTTGGGTTGGGGCTGCTGGTCTTTTGCAGCCCATTGGTTTTTGTTGAGGGTCCTTCTTGTGTTGTACCCCATCTTTGGTTTGGTTGTGCTGAGTCTCATTTGTGTTCTGTTTCTTTGAGTGGACTTTCAAGTTTATCTTTCGGTTCGGGTTGCAGGTCCTTCCAAAACCTGTCTTGTATAGGGTTTTGAGTCCCTTAAAACCTGTTTTTCCTTAATAAAAAACAAGGTGCATAAGCCTAAATATTTCAAAATATCTCAAAACTTCAATTTAATTTTCTTTGCTAGACAATTTTTTTCACTCTCACTTCTCATTTTGTTGGATTGTAACATTCTGACAATCCTTCTAGGTAATGGAAGAAGGCAAGTTATCCTAGAGAAAGGGAGACTTTATGGCCCAAAAATTTACTTAGGCAATTTTTTTCAAAAAGATTTTTTTGTGAAACCACTATGCTATTCTTAGCATGAATTTAATAGTGATGATATGCCACTTGACTCCTACCAATAAATTTTCTCTCGTAGTATGCTCAACATATTATTGACCTCTCAAAGAAGTACTCAGTAAGAGATACTCACCAACAATTATGAGATTTGGATATCCTCTATTTGCAAGAGGTTAAGATTACTAGTTTTTCTCTTTTTTGTTGTTTACCATGATATTAGGCTAAGCTAATTTTTTTTGGTATAGCAATCACAATGCGAGTCATGAAGAGTTTGTCACCTTTCTCTCCATATTTAGGGACCAAAGATGTTACCCTACTAAGAGAGCATTAAGGGCTCTTTTCAATACTGACAATCAATCCTTTGGAGTTATGAATATTTATGCTTGCAATGATGTTAGTGAAATATCTTCCATCTATTTTTGGTTATCAATTAAATATCTATTTCTTCTTGGGTTTTATTTGAGGACTTTAATACAATGGAGTTGGCATATGATAAAGATAGTACTCTTCTTATGCACCGGACAACTGGCAAAAGGGAAGCCTAGTATTTTATGCACAATGAATTGGGTCCTTATAACCCCAATATGATACATCACCATAATCATTTCCATTCATGTACATGGAGAAATTTCTAATTTGGTTTTGACAATTTGTACAAATGAATTGATCATGCTATGATTTTTATAAAATATTTCTTTAATTTTACCAATTATTTTTTCATTTTAGTACACCCTTGTCAAATATTATCTTTTAATATAATTTTCCTATTTGATTCTCCATTGAATGTCAATCTTCCAAACCAAAGGCCAATAAGACCCAATTATTTACCTCTTTGTTGACTCATTATCCAATGTTGGGCCATGTCCCACTTATTTAGGACTTGGAACTTTGGGCCCTTCAATTCATAGATTGAATTGATTGGTAGAATATTTCTACAAGTGCACCTCTCATTTTCTTCAATTCTGTGGTCACTAGCTAGTGTAATTTTATTTCTATTTAGATGAGGCTACCACCTCAAAACTCTACCTAGTCATCATTATGCTAGAAGTTTATCTCTTTGCCCCTATTTCACAGATGTGGGTGGATAAGATTTGTTGATAGAACTAGATTACTAATAAACATGAAAGAAAAGGTTCTTGGAATAAATTTTTCTAACTTGTCTCAAAGTGGGAGATCATGTTTCGAAGGAAATTTATCAAGCACTCCATACTCATCATACTTCCCAAGCCATTTAAAAAGAAGTTAAATATGACCACTAGCTCTTGACTAAGCTTCTTGATATCCTTCAAAAAATTGGTTTTCATTATAAGTAAGTTTTTTAAATCCCAAAAGAACTCCTTAGAATGAGATGATACTATATAACAATACCTCAAGGATGTCTTTTTTAAGATTTCTCATTCTAAACAAGTCTATTGTAATAAATCTCTTACTTTGTTGATTTTCAAGAAGCTATTTTTCTAAGATCAATGATAAATCACCTAAACATGGCATGTTCCCTTATGAATTCTACAGTGCTCTTTGGGATTCAAGGATGAGGATCTCCATAAATTTTTCCCTGAAGACTTTTATACTAATTTTTTTAGGTAATATTATAAACAAATACCCAAGTATGAAGATCCAAAAATATATTTATGATTGGAAATTGATTACTCTTCTTGACATCTCCCATAATATATGTTGAGGCTAAAGTTGAACTCCAAAGAAGTATCCTGAAACTTATTAGTCCATCATAAAGTATAAAAGAAAGCTACATGAAACTTAGCTTCAACCAATGAAGTAACATGAAATAAACAAAATAAACAAGATTATACCTTCCATGATTTACACCTCATTGTAACCTAACTCCATTGTTCTTGGTTGCAAATGATTTTTCTCTCAAACAAGCATTGGTAGCTTCCAAGATGGCATATGAAGAATGGATTGATAGTTAACTGCTACTAAGATATGCAAATGATATTAAGCTAACATGCTATGAAAATGATTTATGCTCAAAACTCTAAAAATGCTATTTGCTTCAAACTCAAAAGACTCCTAGAATGAATGTAAGATTAGTTATTAGAATATTAGTTTTAAAAATGGCTTAGGAGACCTCTATTTATATATTGTTTAGTGCATAAGCTTAGGTGGCAGAGATCAACGGTCATGATCAAATCTTGCAGATTTGAATGGCTATGAGCAAGAGGTTGAGATGTGAGAGAGAAAGGTGGAAGATGTTCCTCCTACTCCTATAGGATGGAGGAAAAGGTGGAAAGAGAAAGCAAGTGTCATTCATCTCACCTTGACTGAGGATGAAGACTGAGAGAATATAGGATAGTTGGAGATAATTTAGGGATAAGAGGACAAGTGGACTCAACTCCCTCCAAAGATGTAGGAAGCTTAGAGAGAATATAGGGAGGTTGAGGAATGTGTGTACGTACACATTATTTGAAGAATAGAATGAATGTTGAAGATAATGATGCATATTAATATTAAAAATATTAATATCTTTAGCCACATGATTGATAAGTTGGCAAAGAAGAAGTGATGTGGAGATGAAGGTGAGTTGGAAAAGGAAAATTAAATAATTAAGGAATTATTTAATTGATGAGACTATAGGATATTGGATAGAAGAATAATCATTCAATATTAGATATTTAATTGATTAGAAGAAAGGCTAAATGAATTAATTCATAAAATATTTTAATTAATTAATAGAAGAATGAATTAAATAAATTAATCTTTTCAAATTAACTATTTAATAGAAAAATAATTATTAAATAAATATAAAATATTTATTTAATTGCTCATAGCCAATTTTATGTGTATACAATATCTTTTACATATCTCTTGATTTAAAGTTGCATCATCTCCTTCCATAGATTGTGCACCCTGAATAAACTAGTTTTTATCAAGTCTAGGTATATTTTGAAAAATATTAGCTTTGTTTAGGAGAGCATGTAATGGGCCTTAGGATTGAAATAGAAATAGTAGGCTATATTTATTAAAATCGAATTATCCAAATTCTACGATCAAACCAAGTGGCCTTTTATCCTTGTCATGCTTCAAGCATTAGGACCTAACCCTCATTTTGTTCATTTTGACATGGCTATCGAGTGTTCCTTTCAATCTTGTATACACATTTTCTCAAGTTATCTTAGTAGAGCATGTCTATGTGTGACATAATGACGAACCTAATGAGGTATTTATAATTATTGTCAACCCTCAATTTAGGAAAATGTACAAAAAGTTAAAAGGTGAATTGGACAAGTAATTTACTAGAATTTCATAGACTACTAAGTCAAGATCTCAACTAAAATCCAAATATACATTTATAAACTTGACCTTGATCCTCAAACTTAACTATGTATAAGGGAAAAGAATGTTAAAATCTCAAGACAAATATCAAATTGAAATTTCATGTTTCAAATACCAAAATATTACATATTTTATAATTAATTTAAGTTATTACTTCTTTAATATGTATAAGTTTGAAATATGTCATCATTCTCATTATAAATTCATATAAAAATACCTAGACCATATGCATTGTAAAGTAGTTTCTAGGAAAAATTAAGTATTTATCTCAAGAGCCTATTGTCAAATTATATGGATGTGCATATCCCTATTTAATTATGGTAACTTGCATCCACAAATGTTAGTGTAAATAAGGATATTATACAACTAGTTAGTTTTTAGCATATTTGTCTTATTCATACTTGTTAAGTTCACAATTAGTTCACTTTTTACTTTTTCTCTCACCTCGTAAGTATGTGACAAATGTACACACCTTGGAGACACCTATCACGTGCAAATGACACATTAGGTACACTTATCCTATGTGCATGCAAGTTCGTTAGAATCCTCAACCATCTTATCATCTCATCATTTCCTTTATATGCAAGGGCCTCGTTGTACATTTATATTTTCTTTTTATGATATATATTTGGTGTATTCTCCTCATATTTCATATGTAGATGTTATTTGATTTTATGTACATTCAGATCTTGGCTACTCCAATATGGTATTAAATCTATGAATTGCAAGTCCCTTCCCATTTTTTGATAAATTCCAAACATAACCCTATCAAAGGTGTCTCATGAAGTCAAAAAAAAGTTGTCACTGACTCTAAAAGACCAAAACTAACTAAGATCACTTATCATTTCATCAAAGTTCAACATAAGAAAATTCTACATTTTTTTAAGGCCCCATATTGTACTATATCGTATGGAATCTTCATCAATCCTTCACTAAATGAATTTTTTATAAGGGAAAATAATTGCAAAGGTGGCCCTCTACTCAATCACTATCTACATAATTATTGCCTATTTTCTATGTAAGGTTGAAAGCTTTCATTATAATTTGAACTTGTTTTATCCCTAGCCAACCTCGACCCCTTTATTTGCTAGTTTTTATGGCCAAAGATCCAAACCCTTCTATTTACTTATTTTTGGTCTATCCATGATCCTAATCTCTTATGGGCATAGACAAATTTCTATTAAACATCTATATTAAATTGACACTATCTATCAAGGTCTCAAAATACCTGTAATGGGTCTCTTTCATGTTGCACTACTCCCATAGCCACCAAAACATGGGCTTGACCTCTCCTTTTGACTATTTTTGGTCTCTATCAATAGTATTTTAGGATGCATCACTCATGATCAAAGGAGTCATCACCCAATGCCAAACCTCCATTTCCACCCACAACCACCATGATCTCATCACCCTTCCAACACACATCGCCATCCAAACCTCTTAAGTTCATCTTGCTTAAGTAGAACCTAGGCTCAACCCTCACAATAAGAGTTCACTATCAGCACTAGCAACCCTCAAACCCTATATCAACTATTAATATTTTAAGATTAGAAATGTATATTTGTTTTAACATTTTTCATGTTAAACAATCAAAAGCTTATGATAACAACCTAGGAATATTTTGGGCATTTATTTTTTAGATGCCATCATGTTATCATGCTAACTTCGTCCATTTTTACCCCCAAATACTAGGCCCCTCACCATTGGCATGTTTAATATTTTGGCTTAGCTTCACAAGCTTCATTCTTAGCCATATAGAAACATTTTTGGGGAATTTTTTATTTAGGGTAGTTTTTTAGAAAAATTTTAATCATAGACTCTTAAGGGCAACCCTATTCAATTCCCATTTTCAGAACTTTAGAGGTCTCACTCAAACACATAGATTCATTTTTGGGTACCACTTTTAAAATTGCCTATTCACCAATCTCAACAACAATCAGAGGCGTTGATATTTGTATTGCCACCAATGCCAAAGGGGGAGATTGTTGGCATTTTGAGTTTATTGGTATTTTTGCATCTAGATTGCATTAATGATATGTTGTCATTGATGTCAATTGAACCAGTAAATGGTATTCATGTTATTGTTGATATTGTTGTTTTTTATATCGGCTAGTAACTAGTAAGAAGAGAGTTGTAGAAGATGTTGTAACCAGTATGTAAAGTTTGTGAGTTGAACCAGTGAACCGATGTAAAGGGTTAACCCTTTCTATGTAATGTAACCAGTAAACCCTATCAGCTGTTAAACCCTAACAGACCAAGTTTGATGGTTTATTATCTGATGAGCGGTAATGATGGAGACATGTGCGATCATTTAATTAAGGAGATTAAAATTGTTTTGGCGCATTTGTTCTTGTCTAGGGAAGGAGCAAAGTGGATTGCATCTAATGCACAGCATGTGATGAGTTACAAAGTCCAATGGAGAGGTGATCACGGAGCGGTTGGAATTGTCTTGAAGAATGTGAAGAGATTGTCATGATTTCTAACGGTCAAGATTGAACCGACTTGTTTGTAATCTCAATGATGAGAATTAGGTTTTGTTATGTTACCAACCTAATTGATTTGTATTTAAGGTCGATGAAGTTGTTTGTTAAGGTTGTTGGCAAGGTTGGTAGAAAACCTATTGAGTGTGTTGTTGCCAAACTGGTGGATGGATCTGCACTTTGAGTGAAGGCAGACTGAAGGTTATAGAAGGATTTGATCAAGCAAATGTAGTGCTACTCAAACAGATCAAGAAAACCTGTTGTTTTCTAACAATTACAGCAAAATTTAAATCCCTTAACCGAGTAAGCTCTAACAAGCTTGGTTACTCATTAAATCCTCTAACAAAGTGGTCCATTAGTTTGGATTCTTAAATCCTCCAGCAAGGTTACTCCTAATAGGGTATTGTGCTTCTAACAAGGCATATTTGTAAATCCCTTAATGTTCAACATCATCTATGGCATGTCAATGGTTACTCCACATGCGGATGTGGTGGTTGCTTTGCTGAAAAATGCTCACCTGCACTGGAGTCCTATGGCCATTAAGTTTGTCGTTATTATCACAATAAACCACCTCTATAAGAAAGGCATATGAATTCTTGACGATGGAAACAATTATGTGCTAGCAGACATTTGCATTAGGTGTTGGATATATAACGAACGAATGAGCATCCAATCTAGGCCTTACCCTTAAATCCCAAATAGTCAATTGGGGCAGCAAGAAGGGGAAAAATTTGCCATTTTTAGCTGGGTTCAAGCTGGCCCTGCAAAATAGCTTGGGTTAGCAAACCTGGCTCAATCTAGGTCCATGTGGCAGGACTGATCCTACAGGGATCCAAACTAAGACCTAACCGACTTTGAACTAGACCCAAATTTGGGAGTTTCCAGTGGGGAATTAGTAACATAGATTTTTTTTGTCTAAACTGTGTTGCACGATTTCAGTCTGCTTAAAGTTGAATTTTGACCCTACCATCACTTGTGTGTAACTTTGTGTTGAATGTCTGCCATCCCTCCTCAACATTTTCAATGGGCATGTCAGTTAAGTCAAAGAAAATATAAGATGAAACTATCAGTCATAACGAAGAAGTGGATTGTTGTGTTAAAAGTATTCTGGAGTAAAATAATGCTTGACCTTACCCTTCAAAACTAAATTATTGGTCTTGGTATGGGGATGGGAATATGGTACAGAATTTTATCCCTCGGTAGAGGAGTTATGGGTTTGTACATGTGTTTGTATGTGTATGTGCGTGTGTGCATGCGTATTGAAAACCAGGTCATTTACAAGGAAAACAATACCAGATTTCCACATAAACGCGTTTCCCCCTCCCCGTCCCCACATCCCCCCTCCCCAAAGCCCATCTCCACGCCCCCCTGTCTCCCTGTCCCCAACGGCTGTGGAACACTGAACAATACTCATAAATTCACAATATGATAAATTCATTGAGTTGGTGCAACTACAACGTCAAAGTTGGCACACTTAGATTTGAGTTCCTTGCCACTCGTCATTGTAGTTAGGTCTTGTGTGACAAGAGATGTAAGTTGGAGTGTACATAAACTAGATTCTTAACTTCTTTCTTTTTTTTTCACTTAATTGGTTGTGCTTATTTAAGTGGATAAAAGAGTATGTACTGGTTCTGCTTAATTAAGTGGATAACAGAGTATGTACTGGTTCTGCTTAATTAAGTGGATAACAGAGTATGTATTTCAATTCAACACAACTAGAGAACTCATAACTTCTTGAATTTGTATACAAAATTTTCATTTACCAAGCATAAATTATAAACTATAAATTTATAATACTAGTAAATGAAAAATGAGAAAGTTAAAAAATAAAAGATGCATACTTGAGAGGTTTTTATTACAAGAGGTTGCAAGTGAATCTTTTTGTCCTTGCATGTAATATTATACACGAGTATCTTTTTTTTAACCTGTCTCAAAGAGCACTAACATTATAATTCTTTGAAGATCTGAAGTGGCCAAACTCTCTCAAGACGACACTTTGTTTATCTACATTTGAAAATAATTTTTTGTATGTAGTTTAGTAGCTAACAATATCTTTATTTTTATATGGCGTCAATCTCTTTGGCAAATAAATTATCATTGAGCTGTAAATTTTTGGAGATAAATCAAAAGTGAGATAAAAGGATTTGGTCATTTAATTCTAATGGTCAACAATGATTTTTCACTCGACATTATTGTAGTCTCTATTTTTCAACCATGTAATCTATGCTATCAGAAATTTCACTAGACATAGGTGATCTATATCAACATAATCATGTTGATGATTAGCTCAATGAAATTCAAAACATATTTCATATGAGACCAAAAGTCATTTAGGATAAATGCTTTGTTTTCTTGAGCTCTCTACATTTGATTGCTTCCATGTACTTCTAACAATGTTGATGACTATAGTGCTCAATGCATCTTGCACCTTCACAAGTTGTCTTAACATGATTTATTCAATTTTAAATGTGTCAAAAGAAAAGGTTGCATATGTTTTATGGAATCGAATCTCTAAGATCTACTGAGCCAAAAGTATGGTAAACAAGCTTTATTTGAAACAAATTATTTTCTCATAAGATGAAGGCGAATCACTATCTGAGCATTAAAACTCTTTAAATTTAATTTTGAGTCAACAAACCTTCGTAGATATTGTAGACGTAAAAAAATGACCATATTCCTAAATGAATATTTTATGTTCATTTCTCTATTTAATTAAATCCAATTTAATTAAATTATCCACATTCCTCTATTTAATTAAGAAAATTACTCAATTAAATTCACTATACCCATTTAATGAATAAATCATTTTATTCAATTAAATCCCCCCTTATCCACTTTTAATTAAATTCAAATTTAATTAAATAGTTATCCTAAATTAAATAAATCTAATTTATTTAATTGCAAACCAAATTGAATAAAATTTATTAAATTCAATTAAATCCTATTATCCCTCCATCCACTTGCATTCTCCTACATTTCCCACTTGCTTCCTAAACCCCTTCCTAATTTCTTCTAGACTCTTCTAATCGTTTCTAATTAGCCTAACCCATCTTCTAAACTTTGTCACATCCCTGAGCAAGGGGAGGTCACTTTTCAAACCCTTAAAGTCTTTGATAACCATTAAAGGCTTCAAATCTTCAACTACTTAATATCCCCAAAGTCTCCCAAACCATTAATGGTTAATTCAACTCTCTTACATGGTTAGAGACTTTTTGCCTAACTTAACCTTCATCCAACCCAAGGGTCTCATCAAGCCTTTAATGCTTTGACCATGATTATCTCTTAATCATTTGCACAAGAGTTTATCCTTGGATTAACTCTTAATCCAATGGGTAATCTTAACTTAGGCTTGACCCTTACCCTCTAAATAACCATAAGGTCTTCTCAGACATTTAATGCCTCCAACCCCTTCTCTCAACCCAACCCTATGTTGACACTTGTCACCATTTCATTGGTGCAAATTGCAAACATGAATTCCCAACTTTCAAACTTGGCCCTTGATTAACTCTTTCAATCTTGACCATCCATTGCCCTATTTTTGCTATAAATAGAGCTCTCATTCCTCCATTTTGGGAGATGAATCCAAGTTTGTAGTATCATACTTATGCTCAAATACATTCAAGCTTTCATATCTCATTTTATGTTTATCATTTAGCCTCTCTTTTAAATAGGAATTAATCTAAATATGCTAATTTAGAGTATGTTCCTTATCATTAGCTTAAATCATAGACTAATATAGTATGCTAGGATAGTTTGTTTACTAACCTTGTCATCTTATAGTTAGTTTATTGCATTTCTATAATCATGCATAGCTTAGGATGCATCTCATATTAAAATCAACAAAAAGCATCCCTTGTTCTTGCATTTGCCATCCCTAAACCATTTTGCTCAGTGATCTGAGAGCAAAAACGTTGGTTTGAGGGACCGTGTAAGATAGAGAACCATGGGACCCACCTTGGGAAGTTGAGTTATACTTCATAACTCTATAGCTTGCACAAAGAAGTCCTGTGGGTGCGTGAGCAAGGCTCCATAGAACTCCATTTTTCACATTTCAAGTTCTATCGACCCGCTTTTCCCGCATACAGATATATCAGTTGAAGAAGAGGATAAATAAATCATGCTTCTTTGTTCTTTACACGATTCATAGGAAAATTTCATTCGTGTTATCATTGATAACCTTGAAAATCCAAAGATGGATGCACTTGTTGGAGCTTTGTTGGCACAAAAAATTAGGAAAAAGGTTATGGATAATTTATGTCAAGAGAAGACCTATAGAAAGGGGTTCTAAAGGAGTTAAGAATGAGCCTAAGGACAAGTCCAAGAGAAGATCTATAACTATTGGTAAAAAGATCAAAGTGTTGGAACTGCAAAAAGAGAGGACGTGTTAAGGAATGCAAGAATCCAAAGAAACAGTTTGATTCCTCTACAAGGAAGAAAAAAAAAAGCAAATAATGTGATGCAAAACTTGAATAAAAGGTTCAAAATGTAAGTAAGATCATGAAGTTGAATTAAGAAGTACAATTTAATAACTCTAGTTAGTATACGAGACTAATAGGGTGCAATCAAAATATATGAACCATTTGACATTATTTAAAATAAAAATGAAAGTAGTGAAAATCAAAATGCAATTTTTATTCTATATATAATTGTACATGCAATTCTAATTATTGAACAATACAACTATACCAAAAAGAATTCATGGTTAAAACGCAAATCTAATATTTATTTTAAGTTTTGACAACATATCTATTTACAATTTTTTTATAACTATTTAAAGGCATCAAAGATCATGATAGGATAATACTAAATTACATATTGTTTAAAATGTTTAGAATGTATGTCCGATATAAGAATCACTCCTAGTTTCATTATCACATCATAGTTCAACTTTTGTAAGAATTGATTTACAATTTCCTTCTTGGATTGGAGCTCGAACTTATGCACAAAATATGCATTTAGTCTCATTTCCATTGCTTGTTCAATGCTTTCATAGAAAACTTGTTAAAATATTACTTGTAAAAAAATTTATATTAGTTTGAAAAATCTCATTTCAATTTACATAAGCAAATGACTAAAGTATGATGAGGGGATATTTATTTTAAATGAAGTTGTCATGGCTACTTCAAAATCATTGCTTGAAATGTTAATAATCTATGAAGGTTGTTGATGATTTGTTGTTTTTTTAAGGAAATACAAAAGTCAAAACATTAAACAACAATAGATCAAACATAACTTAAATGAAAGTACGATATTTATTAGAATGCAATTTTGATTTCTATAATGAGTTATAGAGTTTGATCTAGAGAAATTCAAAATGTCAATTCCAACTATGACAATTTTAAATTATAAATTTATTATAATGATAAATCACCTTTTACATTTAAAATATAATTGAAAACAATTCATTGTTAAGATTTATCGAAAAAATTTATATAATTACTAGGAAGAAACTAGATGAGGCCCAAGCCTACTACCAAATTACGACTAGAATAACTATTGCAATGTGACTTCAAACTATAAAAAAGAAAATAGAATTACAACTATTGTGGTGAAACATATAGAAATGTTTAAACAAGTTTTTTTTTAAAAACACATGATATTTACGTTAAATCCATCAACATTTCACAAAGGTTAATACTTCCAAGAATTTTATCAATGTAATGGATTATACGATACCAATAATATGAATTGTGTACCCAAAGTTAGGTTTTATATTCTAGTATTTTTTCATTGATATATAACATTATTTTATCGTTAGTTGTTCTTGTTGTGCTTAGTCTTATAGAGCATTTAACCCCAAATTGACACTTTGCAATTTACACAAAGAAATAAAAGTTGCAACTAGCTTTATTAACCTTGGCTCATGATCTATTGTTATTTAGTGAGCAAGTCCTTACAAAAGCAAACACATGTAGACAAATTGATCATTGTGTATCCATTACAATTTTTGTGCAAATAACAACTTTGCAATGTTTAATAGGTGTCCAGGTTATCAACTGATTGTATTTCAGAGTACTAAATCCTTAGGTTAGAATCAATTTGCATATAAATGTGATTAATCTTCTTGATGATGTTTACTCTTTATCCTGTTTAGTTAGAATATCATTTTATTGGATTCAATAAGAGTGAAAAAAAAATCGAAAAAAATAAGGCTTGACATTTCTTGAATCACTTGAATAAACTAGACAACTATGTATATTTTGTGAAGGATTCTTTGAGAAAAAGAGAGGGGATTCAATTATTTGCTACTTTCCCATTAGACATTTATCAATTCCTTTCTTAATACGAAGAGAAAGTTTTAAACAGCAAATCTCTCTACTTGTTCATCTAGACCAAGTTAAACAAAGAAATGTTAGCCTTAGTCTTTTTTGAATCATCAATAATAATGTATTTAGATTTGGGTCTTATGCACATTTGGGTTTTGAGGTGTCAATACTACATTGGGAGGCAAGGAGGATGTCAAAAGGTTGTTCACCTTTGCATCAAAGAGCATAGTTGTTTCCTTTTCAAATTGTTGATAAGATTGAACCTCTTTTACACCATTCTTGCGCTCACTATTAGCTTCCATGGGAAATAATATGTTTCAAGAGTTAGAGTGGTATAAAGAATTTTTTAGCATGATTTATATGATTGTCATTGGTTGAATTGAGATTAGATGAGGGAAAGTTATTTGGGGCCATGTTTATTCCCCCGAGGCATCAAACCAACTATTATGCTAAGGCTAGTGTGGCTTATCATATCATCAAAATGGTTATTGATAAGGGATTTAGAAAAATGGATCGAGGGGGATGATAAAAATATTATGAATTGCCTAAAAGGTCTTAGAAAACCTAGTTGGACAATTGACGACCGTGTGAAGGATGCTATTCATATTTTTAATCATTTTGAAGAGGTGGAAATCTCTGACATGTTTAGGGAGCGAATTGTGGATGCTGGTTTGTTTGCCAATGTATATGGCTAATCTAGTCGAGGGCTCTTAATTAAGTCCCTCTTCACATTAAAATTTATTTCTAATGATTGTTTGCATTAGAGAAAGTGTTTTGGTTTTCTGCCTCATAATTGCACAATTTATGGGAGGGTTTTCTCTCCTTAACAAGAACTCTCTAGATAACCTTTAGAAGACTTGCAAAAAAGTGGCAAATTGTAGTTTTAGAATTAAGAGAAGTAAGGGTGGGGTCCTTACTCGCTACCTATGTCTATAGTGGATGAAAATGGGTAAGGAGAGGCAAAGTTTAGCTAGAATATTATAGTGGGCTCCAAAAAATTTCTAAGGTTTGGAAGATTCTTAGTGATGGTGGGCCCACAAATTCCTTGGAGAGGTTGAAAGGGAGCGACCTTGTGGATACTAGCTAATAACAAAACAATCCTTGAAACAACGTTCTATTATTGCTTTTGGGTGGAATATGAAAATTGATGAGGAGTTCATAGCTCAAGTCATTGGTTTGTTGTTGAAAGGTCAAACAAAAGGTTTCAAGGACAAAAAGGTGAGAGGAAACTTGTAAGTCTTCTTCAAAGGAGATGAAAGGAAAAAGTTGGTAAAACTTCATAATGTCTACCAAAGAAGCACCTTGAAGCCTATCTGGGCAAGGATTGTAGAGATTTTAATGAGGTACATGATCCTTGAAGGTTGTTTCAAAAGTCTCAATTGTTACTATTTCAGTTCATTGAGTCATTTTAGACACCATCTACAGGTCTCTCTATTGTTCTTTCTCCTCATGTCCTTAGGTAATTCTATCTCTGACCATCGTAGGAGTCATAATCTTCGTATTCTCCATGGGGGCCTCATTCTCCTCATTATTGAGTAGATGAAGAGCCTGACTCCTTCCAAACCTGTACTCAACTTTACAAAAAGCTTAAGAAGTTCAAACAAATTGTCTCCTTGGAAGAGGACTCCCCATGTAAATGGGTCATTTAGTCTATTAAAGAATTAGTGGAAATTATTGGGTAAGAGTCACTCATTCCCTCTCAAAATGGAAGGCAAGGAAGTCATCGCATTTGGTCCTAATAAGAAAGGAAGAGCTATTGTGAAAACCCCTTGGGCTGACAAAGAGGGCTATTAGATTGAGGGGGTAGAATTCAAAGGTGGTGAGGATTTTTATATAGGTAAAGTTGAAGGTATCTAAAAGAATGTTTGGGGAAAAGGCAAAGGAAAACCTGGCCTCAATCACTAAGGTGGCTTCTAATGTGGTGAGTGTGGGGTCTACTATTGTGTAGCTAGGCACTGTCAATGTGAATCCGTCCTCTCCTTCCCTCACATATCTCCCCATGGCTCTCCCTCTGATGATATGATGAAAGAATAAGTATCCAGTAGAGTACTAAGGGGGGGAGGGGGGAGTTGAATCAGTATACTAAAAAACTGATACAAAGTTCCCAAATTCAACTCAGTCAAACAAAGTAAACATATCTCAGTCAAGATCAATATTCATAAGAATACTTGACATTAACCGGTTCAACTCTTATGACAACTTTAACAATAAACAACATCAATCTTGTGAATATCAACAATGCTTAATCATAACTCAACATATTCATCTCAATGCTTCTACTTAACATGCCTTATCAGAGATTAACTAAATCAACAAATAAGATCACAACCACAAAAGCATTCACCACTTGACACAAATGTTTATACGTGGAAAACCCAAATAGGTAAAAACCACGGTGAGATGAGACTCACAAGGATAGCTATCTGAACTCTTTCGAAGTTCACCCTGTTAGGAGCCAAAGCCTGTTAGAGCTTTACAATAAGTCCTGTTAAGAACTAATTCCGATTTCCAGAAAGAACATTCACCAGTACCCAATGAGTGTGTGCATTAAAAATGATGGTGTTTTGGTGGTGGTGGTATTATTATTAGTAGTGTTGTTTTATGTCAATACGCTGCTCTCTCTTTTTTATTTTTGTCTTGGGGAGTTATACAGGTGCCAGAAGGTTTTATGGCTTGTCTTCTTAAGGCAAGACTTGGAGTATATTACCTACTGCATTTATTATTGCTTCACATTATTTGAACGCATTTTAAGTGTCCACGTAAAGGCAATTACAGCTTTTAATATTTAAGTCCATGAAATCTTATAAAAAAATTATTGTTGTATTGTTTATTATATGACTGTTATGTGGCTATCTAAACTTAATTTCTGTTTTTTTGTATACTTAAAATTATTATTTATATTTTTCGTACAGACAAACCCAACACCAACCCAAACTTGAAACAAATTTGCCATGCTGGTGTACCAAAACGCGAACTGTTAACTTTGATAAACATTATCATTTGAAAACTCTTGAGCTAGCTAAACAATTTTAGGATTCAGAAGAAGTTTTGATCCTATTTGGACATTAAGGGTATAAGACAAGCCACACGATGATAATCATAAAACCAACAGGATGGAAAAATAATGATTTATAATCATGAGGTAAGCCTCACAGAAAATTTTCAAGACACATAAACAGGCACTTGAGTAATGCCATATCTATTTTAAGAAATATGAAAAGAGAAAGGGTGGTTGATGAAAAAGATGCGCACATTTTTAAGGCCGAGAAAAATCTTTAAATTAATAGTCTCAATGCAGTCAAAAGTTTATGAAGAAATGGCACATATTATAACAGTTTGGAATGTTGACAAAGTCCTATGTGAGTAGCACTTTGAAGAATTTCAAAATGATAATCTCTTTATACACAAACAAAGATACATTTTTACAGGGCGGCATTCAATAGCAAAACATTTGGAAGACTCCCAACAGGTATTCCAAAACTTCGAAAAAGGTTTAGAGTGACTAAACAACCTTTTAATTCACAAAACCAAGTCATATTACTTCTAAGAGCAAATATTGAGGCTTTGAGTGACCATTTCCTAGAAATTGACAACAGAGTTTTCCATTTTTTCTTAGCATTTCAATGGCATCATGTTTGACAAGACAGCTTGTCTTGTTAGCTTGAATTTGTTAACTTCCCTCTGGATTTCAAAATACGACCAAATTTTGGCCATCAGATTAAAAAAGGATCAAAATTATTGTATATAACTGCTGAGAGAAAACAAAAGGGTGATGTATGTAATGTCTTTCTGGAATTAAAACAAAAGATTGAAAGAAGATGCCTATACTGTCCAAACAATGCACAATTTAGATACTAAACATGTTTAAACATGGGGCAAGAACAAGATGCTCCTTAAACAAGAATGTAAATAAGGCATGCTCTTCCCACTATAATATGAATTGACATGTATTTGAGCATAACTGGCAAGATTTCATCTCTCTTTCCAGTTAAAGTGGCATTTTCCATGTAAAAATAATATGTTGCTCAAATTAAAGCGGAATAAAATTCCTCAACAAAGCTTTAAAAATATTATAAAGAGATCCAAAATTTTGTGCTATTGAGAAATTGTGTGATTCAGTGAATGTCTCTGTCCACTTCAAATAACAGGAGGATAGTACAAGGCAAGACAATGAGTAAAAAACAGCAAGATGGATAACAACAATCTGTAATGATGAAGTAAGCATTATAGAAACTTCCAAGAAATATAAATGGTCACTTAAAGAAAGGCACATCTACATGTATGAATTACAAAATGAGAAGGCTGGTTGAATAAAAATATAAACACATTTGAAGACTGAGAAACATCTTAAGACATTAATGGTCTAATGCTAGATGCGATGCGGTTAAAGGGTTATGAAGAAAGGGTGCACATGATACCAGTTACGAACACCAAGAAAGATATAGGGGATGAAAGTATGACTAATTTGGAAATGATAGCCTCTTTCTGCCATAACAAAGAATACATACTTTAGAGAGTGGTGTTTAGTAACAAACAGTTTACCACTCTCGGTAGGAATTCCAAAACATGGAAAGGCACAAACAGCATTTGGAAGCCACAAACATATCATACATCCTAATGCAAATAATGAAGCTTTGAATGATCATTTCAAAAATCACTCTATTGTAGACTTCATAGATTCTATGCCAATAAAAACACTTCAGTTTTGACAAATTTGAAGATGGGAGCAGAGTCAAAGTACATCCGTATACCCTATCAGATCACAGCCCCATCCAAGTCAACAACCTCTTGAATAAAAACTCTAAAGATAATATGCAGAACAGAAACAAAAAATTTATGCTAAATAAGTTGCTATTGCAGGATGAAGATTGTAACTCTGCTATTTACATGTTGAGGCAAATTAATAAATGGATGTCTGAAGATAAATCTGCAATAGAAAAGTGGAATATAAATGTCAGTGGATGGAAAATTCTATTCCAAGCCATTGGGAAGAAGAGAGCAATGGACAACAAGAAAATTGAGGGCTATCTTAATAATGAACTGATCAGGACAGAATGAAATCTTCAAAAGAACCCCTCTAATGTGAAACTGAATGAAGAAATGGTACTGGTCAAAAATGCCTTGAGAAGAATCCAGATCAGGAAGATTCAAGGAGTATAAATAAGCGCCAAAATGAATTGGCTCCAAAATGGTGACAAAGGCTCAAAATACTTCTTCAGTCTACTAAGAAATAAAGAGGCTGAGGAAAACATTAACAAGGTCTGGGTTGATGACAAGGCATTACAAGATCAAGAGGAAAATAAAAGCCGCTTTCTTGGATTCTATAGGGCCCTGTTCAATTCAGGTGGGGTAGTGTTGTGACGTTTTCACACATCGCCCCATTGCAAATGGGGACCCTTGTTTTTTTGCCTTTTAGGGTTTGTTTTTTTTTAGGTCTTTTAGGGTTTTGTCAGTTGGCTTTTTGCATTTTTGAGTGCTGTCAGGGAGATCAATAAGATAGCAGGTCTTGCTGGAGTGAAGTCCTGATCCTGAAAATTTGGCTAAGTCTGAAAGTCCTGATCCTGAAAACTTGGCTAAGTCTGAAAGTCCTGATCCTGAAATTTGGCTAAGTCTGGAATGTCCTAATCCTGAAATTTGACTAAGTCTGGAAACTGAAAAACCTCAAAAAACTAGATTTTGCAATATAACTCCTAGAGGTCTGAAACCACTCTCAAACATCCTGAAAGTATATATGGAATATAACTTAAAGTATAAGAGTTCTTATACTTAAATGTTATATTCCATAAAAATTATCCTGATAGAGTTCAAAAAGTCAAATTTCGCTCCTGTCCTTCACTGAGGATCCAGAGCGAATTTCGCTCCTGTCCCTCTCCAAGGGACCAAGGCAAAGCGCTCCTGTCCCTCACCAAGAGTCCAGGGCAAAAAGGCTTATTTGAGTCATTCCTGACCTTGTTTGGTCAAATTGGAACATCAAAGGCATGGTGGAGGACGAAATGAACGTGATAGAGCATCCAGATTTGATTAAAAACAATGAAATGATGAAGTTTTTGCCTAGAAGGTCAAAAGTGCTCCTGTCCCTCACTGAAGGACCAGAGCGCTTTTCTTTATATGCACAATTTTAGACCTTTTTTGGACATTAACTTTTATTCATAGCATGAAGTGAGGTGAAATCTTCCCTAGCAAAGGAATTTCGAGATGAAAAGTGAAAAGATTTGGCCTAGAGGGCAAAATTCGCTCTTGTCCCTCGCTGAAGGACCAGAGCTTCAATTCCAAATTTGCATTATCCTTGCAAGATTTAAGTGATTTCGCGATTTGAAGAGGTCAAGGGAAGTATGTTTTGCCCGTTGAATATAACTTGAGTAGGCCACAAAGAAGAGAATCAACCCAAATGGCAATAGGCGCTCCTGTCCCTCTCCAAGGGACCAGAGCGATTTTCTCACAAGACAAATTTCTGGCAAAGGTAAAGCAAGTTTCATGTTCGAGATGAATGAAGGGAGGCATAATCGGTCCATTGAAGATAATTTTGAAAATTAGCAAAACATAAGTGAGCTCATAATTGCCAAGGCGCTCCTGTCCCTCACCAAGGGACCAGGGCGAAAAACACATTAACAAGCCTTCCTCCCCAAATTGGGACGAATCCAAGTCAAGGCATAAGATTGGAGTGATATTTAAAAATGCTTCAAGGAAGAATGAAGTTGCAAAGACCATAAAATTCAATGAAAATTGGCTAGAGCATTCCTGTCCCTCACCAAGGGACCAAAGCGAAATCTTCAAATATGCTTAATCGCCTAACATTTTGAAATGCTACTTTTGTTTCCAAGACTCAAGATGGAATGGGGATCATGTTTTATGCCTTGAGGGTAATTGGAGGTTGATGTGGTCAAGAATTTGTACAATAAACTAAAAGGCGCTCCTGTCCTTCACTGAAGGACCAAGGCGATTTTCATAAAATCAACAAATCCCTCCAGAATCACGCCAAGACAAGGTTGTGCAAAGTGAGAAATATCTTTCGAAAGATGATGAACAAGGAATTGCTCCCAAGAATCGACAATCTTAGGCTCAAATGTGAAAATCGCTCCTGTCCTTCACTGGAGGACCAGGGCGAAAATCTTAAGAGGGTCAATTTTGCCTTGCAAAAAACGAGTTGAACATGCACTAACAATGAAGGTCATTGCTTACCCCCAACGTGAATTGGCAATTAAAAAATGAAGGATTGAGGACAAAAGTGAAAAGGCGCTCCTGTCCCTCTCCAAGGGACCAGAGCGAAGTTATTGGCATTCACTATTTTCTACTTGGGCGTTAATATCCTCCAAATCGCATGAAATGCCAAAATCATCAACTTCGAAATATTTGAAAAAATTAATTAAATTGGCATTTAATAAATTAATTTTGAGCCTTAAATTTCGAATTTTTTATTATAAAGGCATTTTAAATTAATTTTTGTGAAATTAAAATTAAAAGATGAAGCGCTTGAGGTATTATTTTTATTCATTTTATCAAGTCGGCCTCTTCTTTTTTTTAATTTTATTTATTTTTTTGCCTTTATTTGCAAGGTCGGCCTCATGGGTAAGTGGAAGGTGAGCGCTCTATATATTGGAGGTGTTGTTTCACAATTCAAATCATTCACTCATTGTTTCAAGTGCGATTTGGAGAAGCAAGGAAGGAGGTGCGAAATCTAGCTTGTGTGGAGCGAATTTCTACCAAGTGTGGAGACTAAGGAAGGCGAAATTCATCTTTAAGGCTATTGGAGAGGCGTATTTCTTGCTAGATTGGAGGATAAATTCCAAATGTTTTGAAGGTATTTGAAGGCGAATTTCCAGATTTTTGAAGAGGAAGGTGGAGTTCTTTTCCAAGCTAAAGGAGGTGCATTTTATCCAAGGGAGAGCTTTGATCTACATTTTGCCTAGCAAATTCATCTTATTTTTGCATCATTTTTTAGAATTAATTCTCAAGAGGAGGTATGGCGAAATCATCTTGACACCCTTGTCCAAGGTTTGATTTTTTAGACATTTGTTTTGGAAAATCTAAGTATTGCATAGTTAATTAGGAAATGATAATTCAAAGATTTATCATAAAGTTTCCTAATTAAAATCTTGAATCTTCCTTTTAAAGTTTAATTCTTAGATTTCAGGATATATTATTAATTGTGAAATGTTGTGTAGGTGTCAAGATGGCGACTCCCAAGCTCGAAAGATCTACAAGTCGGAAGGTTCTCATCAAGGACGATCAAGCAAGGACAAGGGCGACCTCCTCCAGCCTAGCGTCGACAAGGACGCCTTCTTTGGACTAACGTCATCAAGGGCGACTTCTCCAATCCAGTATTCCAAGGCGAGGTACATCAATCATCCTACACATCAAGGACACAAGAAGTTAGAACAAGGGTTCGTTGAAGAAGCAGATAGTTCCAGATGAATTAATTAAAGCTAGCTTCTCAACAACATCAAGTTGAATATTTACCAAGTTACAAGTGTCAGACGAGGTGGCATCCTAGTCATCACTTCTCCAGTCAGTGTGGTCCACCTCAGCATGTCCAGATTCAATGTACCTAACTCATGGAAGGTGGCACAAACTCCGATGTACCTACCCCGGCTATCCATTGGTCAATTTTTCCAGAGAGGACATGTGTCCAAGAAATACACTTATTTCATTGGTCGAGCATTAAATGTTATGTAATGGTTGTAACAAACCCTAATTAGGGTTTTCATTATTGAATCTTGGCCATTGATCTCAAATTGATCTTAGCCATCGAATTGTATTGTGGGCACTATATAAGCCCTGGCATTTCATTTGTAAAGGCATTAGACAGATAGATAGAATATAGTTAGAGGCAGTTAATAGAAGACAGATAGAGAGTAGTTAGAAGGTGATTAGCTAGTTGATAGAATAACAATTAGAGTAGAGAGAGAAGGCAAAGATTGTTGCCAAGATGTTGTTGTAAAAGACTTGTAACTTCATTGAAGAAATGGTGAAATTTATGGGTCGATTCGACAATTTGCATGGTCTCTATACTTCTCATATTTGATTTCATGTTATTAGATGAGTGGAAGAAATGTGCTTGATTGATGGTGGAATTCGTATATCCATACTACTAGCAGTTTGTTGATTGCAGACTTGCCTTGTGTAGTCAACTGGAATCATTCAGCTTAAGCTTAACTTCAATTGTCGCTTCTTCATCGATATGCATCAACCTGATGGTGTCTATGCCTGCAGTGATGATTTGAACATCATAAAGCTTTCCTTCGAAGATCGCACTAACCTTGTGGAGATGGTCCTGGGATGTCAAAACAAGACTTAGTTAGAATTTCATCAAAGATCATTCATTGCTCTTACATTCTTAGTGTTAGGATTAGATCCTTTCCTCGCCCTCATCTTTTTTCCTTTTTTCAAGTCAAAGCTAGTAAGAGCCTGTGTTCCAGCAATATTCAAAGCAAATCAGAAGTTCAGGCATCAAATGTAAGCCCCCTTGTGATTCCAGCAAATCACATCATACCACAGAGAGCTTATCCACACGTAGAGATCCTACATACAAGAACCTTGGAGTCATCCTGATTGATCCTTTTTCGCGATATCTTCAGCAATCAGAGGCTTTATTCAAGAGAGGATAAGGTACCCTTGGGTATTTTATTCTGTGTTTGATTGTGTACAAAATACACGTCAACAGGTAGCTCTGATAGAAATGAGATCAGAAATACGTGCAAGAATCTCATCCCCAACAAAATTGATGATGAAGACAAGATGGTCCTTGACAAAGACATTAGCTTAGAAGAAATAAAGAGGGCTATCAGCACCCTAAACAATGATAAATCTCAGGGGAAAGATGGTCTCCCTGTAAAGTTTTACAAGAAGAGTAAAGATTGTATCTGGTAGGATCTGTTGCAAGTGTACAAAGAGGCCATTGACAATGGGTCTCTTGGTTCTCAGATCAACAAAGGAATGATTAAACTGCTGCCTAAAGAGGAAGATAAGTCTCACATAAAAAATTGGCCTCCTATTACATTGCTTAATGTGTGCTATAAAATTTTTGCCAAAGCTCTTTCTTTAAGGCTAGTGTACATCCTTCCCAAGTTTATCAGTAATACTCAAACTGGGTTTATCAAGGGGAGGTACATATTGGAAATCCTAATCACAACTTGGGATGCTATGAATTGGGCTAAGATTTCCAATCAAAACACTGCTATGTTTCTTCTTGATTTTGAAAAATCCTATGACATAATTGAATGGGACTATCTGATCATGGCCCTTGAGGCCTTCAGATTTCCTACCAAATTTTGCCACTTTGTGAAGGTACTGCTTCCAGATGCCCCCTTGCCCCTGCACTCTTTGTTATAGCTTTTGATGCTCTCTACTACATTCTCAGAGAAAACACATTATCTCCTGAGATTGAAGGCATTTCTCTTCCAAACAAGGAAGACCTTATCAACATTCAATTTGTTGATGAATGTTGATGACACAGCTCGATTTATTGACATATGTGAAAACAAAATGGATTCTCTAATACAGAGGTTAAATACCTTTTGTAAAGCCTCTGGCGCTAAGCTCTCTACCACCAAATATATTATGCTGGGGTGGACAAAATCACCTCCAAATTGGTTTGTTAAATGTGGTTTCCAATGGGGAGGCCCTAATAAGCAAGATGTCTTGGCATCCCCTTTGTCCTCAGCCCTTGCCTAAAGGACATGTGGATTTGGATTAAAGGAAAAATTGATAACAAATTGAACAAATGGAACAAGCATTTTCTCTTTTTAGCAGGAAGAGTTCAAGTCTGCCAGAAAATCTTGTCTTCATACAACTTATATTATGCTTCAGTTTGGGTCTTTAGTAACTATCTGATACAGGAGCATCCAGGGTGTAAGAGCAATCTTGCATCACCCAAAGATATTATCTATTTGTTAACAAGGACTATTTTTGGTAAATTGGAGCTAATGGTGAAGGAATCATCCCAATATCTTGTGACATTTGGGAGTTATTCAATGTTTTTATCTAGAAAATTTCTCCAATAAAACTTCAAATGCATTTTTGAGGGCCTTAGAGGCGCTAGATTGGGTCAAAAAGTGTGGATCTTATAGATCTAATGAAAACACGGTGTAGATCTCTCTACAAGCTTTCTGATGTGTTGATGTGTTTTTTATGCACATGCGAACACAGAATAAAATACCCAAAAGTATCTTATCCTCTCTTGAACAAAGTTTCTCAAATGCAGAAGATTAGCTTAAGGATCAATTGAGACAACTCCAAGGTTCATAAATGTCAGGTCACGACATGTGGATAAGCTTGTTGGTTTGATGTGATTATGGTGGAAGCACAAGGGGACTTACGTTGAATTGCTAGAACTTAGATTCTAACTATTCGCTTGGAGAATAAAGAAAGAGCAAAAGGTATGGGGTTTAGGGAGTCTATTCTAATCCTAGAAATGCAAGAAAATGGGTGAATGATTCGATGGAATCCTACTGGGCAAGGTCTCACCATCAAACTGAACAAATTGACACAAGCTCAGTGCAATCTTGTAAGCACATTTCAAAGATGTTCAAACCATTATTATCAAACATTGATTACCATTCAAGTTAATGCATAAACAATGGATGTATAACAATTTGAAGTTAAGCTCATATCATTCCAGTTGACCACGCAAGGCACACTTACAATCAGCAAGAGGCTAGTGGTATGGAGTATGGACTAAATGGATTCCACACAAATAGATTCAACAAATTCCTCCATTCAATCTAACCAACATAAAAGCAAATGAATTGATAAGTAGAGACCATGCGACTTGTTGAAATAACGCATTTCACCATAACTTCAATGAAAACAGTACTTTCATTTACAAGCCTTAGCAACAATTTCTTCTTCTCCTAATCTACTCTAATTGCTTACTATCTAACATCTATCAACTACTTGCTATTTCTAAGCTACTAACTATCTTCACCTTCTCTTCTATCTCTTCTATCTCTTCTATTAACCCTTACAAATGAAGATCTTGAGCTTTATAGAGAGCTCATTACAATGAATGGCCAGGATTGATTTGAGATCAATGGCCGAGATTTTACAATGAAACCCTAATTAGTGTTTGTTACAACAAACTTTATTCTCGCCAATGAAATAATTACAGTGCTTGGACACATGTCATTTCTGGAGCATTTGACCAATAGATAGTGGGGGTAGGTGCCTCGAAGTTTGTGCCCCCATGGGTGAGGTTGGTTCATTGAATCGAGACATGATGTAGGAATTCCTCTAATCGGTGGAGTAGTGACTGGGATGCCACCTCAATTTTCGCTTGTAGACTTGATTCATCAACATGAATGAGTATTGAGCAATATCTCTTGATACTCAATATTTCAAGCTCGCCCAATGCGATGATGATGATGAGAAGCATCGATATGGTCAAGTCATTCTTCCATCTTTGCTAGCTTATCTTGCCCTTAGGTGATAGTATGACCTCTCTTCTTTATGAAATCTTTCGAATATCTTGAAGTCCTTGCGCAGTCACCTTTCTCGGTATCATTCTGCTTGTCGATGAAATCCTTTTTCTTTTGAATGTCATGCTGGTCTTGTGTTGTGTTCCATCTTGGTGTAGTCTTAAATGTGCTTCCTCACTCCTGCCTTTTATTCTTCAATCAAACCTGGAAAAGAAAACATTTTGAATCATATTGATGAAATAACAAAACTAACTGAATCAATACACTCCCTATCACACTAAAAGACGAATTTCGGACTTTTTGAGTGCAAATGGAGGAAGTTTGCTCCTGCAGGGGAGCAATGGGAATAACTTTCGCTCCTAGAAGGGAGCAATGGAAGAGAAATTTGCTCCAATATGATGGGAATGGAAATCGCTCCAACATGAATGCAAAGGAAGTGACATTCACTTCAAATGATGAGCAATGGAAGTTGTTACAATTTAGACACTTAGCGCGATTTCCTCTATTTACCCTCCATTCCATCCCACTCAAATGCATCAAATTCCCTTCATGTGAGGCCTTAGGAACAAATTCACTCTCATGAAAGAGCAAAGGAAGACATATCCACTCCTAATGAGGAGCAATGGAAGTATAATTCACTCCAATCAGGGAGCAATGGAAGTAACCTTCGAATTCACCACTCAGCTAGGTTTCATCAATTCTCCTCTTTTCATCAACTTAAATCTTGTAGTTTTGCTCTCCTGGTGTGTAGATGTGTCAAATTATCATTAAGGGAGGCTTTAGAAGCAAATTCGCTCTCATGAGAGAACAAAGGAAGACGTATTTGCTCCTAGAAGGGAGCAATGGAAGACGTATTTGCTCCAAAGAGGGAGCAAAGGAAGTGTTTTCAAATTTGCCATCTTCTATCCATTCCTTAGTCAAAATTATGATGCATTTACTTCTTTCCATGATCAAAATGATGTTGAAGGTACTTAGTCTAAACCTACCTCCCGTGTGCAGAAGCCCATTCCTCCACCCAAGCCATAGACAACATCATCTGGTAGGGCGGAGAAGAGGAAGAAGGAGAAATCCCAAAGAGGACATAGAGACAGAATCTGATGAAGCAGTGAAAGAGGTGAAGAAAACAGCAACCTATGCTAGAGTGGTGAGGAAGCCACAATTCGGTGGAGCTCCGCAATCAAAGAAGTGAAGGGCAGAATCTGAGTCATCCGGAAAAGGCAGAGGAAGCAAGAAGCAGAAATCTGAGACGTATTCACTTCTAAGAGGGAGTAAAGGAAGTGTTTTCAAATTTGCTATTGTCTTTCTATTCCTTAGTCAAAATTATGATGCATTTACTTCTTTCCATGATCAAAATGATGTTTAAGGTACTTAAACTTGCTCCCTACCCTGAAATATGTTCAAGAAGTTCAAATTGTTCCAAGATGAGGGCAATGGAAGAGGATTTTGCTCATAAGAGGGAGCAAAGGAAGACGTATTCGCTCTTGTGAAGGAGCAAAGACGTATTCACTCCTGAGAATGAGAAAAGGAAGGTGTATTCGCTCCTGAGAATGAGCAAAGGAAGACGTATTTGCTCCTGTGAATGAGCAAAGGAAGATATGTTCACTTCTGAGACCGCAAAGGAAGATGTATTCACTCCTGAGAATGAGCAAAGGAAGACGTTTTCACTCCTGAGAATGAGCAAAGGAAGACGTATTCGCTCCTAAGAGGAAGCAATGGAAATCTTCATGTACTTAGTCAAATTTTGCCCTTTCAACCTACAATTGGCCTTCCTTACCTACTATGCTCAAATTGACATCACTCGAACTCTTTCCAACCTAAGGAGGGAGAAATGACTCTACCATTGCCTAGCCACCTGTTGATGTGTATTTTGTACACGACCAAACACAGAATAAAATACCTAAAGGTACCTTATCCTCTCTTGAGCAAAGTTTCCTGACTACTGAAGATCTCGCCGAAGGATCAGTCGAGGGAACTCCAAGGTTCTTGTATGTAGGTTCTCTACTCGTGGATAAGCTCTTTGTGGTATGATGTGATTTTGTTGGAATCACAAGGGGACTTACACTTGATGACCTAAATGTCTGATTTGCTTTGAATATTACTGGAACACAGGATTTCACTAGACTAGATTTTTTGAAAAAAGGAAAAAAGGATGAGGGCGAGAAAAGGATCTAATTCTGATACTAAGAATGTAGGAGCAACGAATGATCTTTGATGAAATTCTAACTAAGTCTTGTTTTGACATCCCAGGACCATCTCCACAAGGTTAGTGCGATCTTCGAAGGAAAGCTTTATGATGTTGAGATCATCACTACAGGCATAGACACCATCAGGCTAATGCATATCAATGAAGAAGCGACAATTGAAGTTAAGCTTAAGCTGAATGATTCCAGTTGACTACACAAGGCAAGTCTGCAATCAACAAACTGCTAGTAGCATGGATATACAAATTTCACCATCAATCAAACACATTTCTTCCACTCATCTAATAACATGAAATCAAAACTGAGAAGTATAGAGACCATGCAAATTGTTGAATCGACCCATAGATTTCACCATTTCTTCAATGAAGTTTTACAAGTCTTTTACAACATCTTGGCAACAATCTTTGCCTTCTCTCTCTACTCTACTCTAATTGCTATACTATTAACTGACTATTCACTAACTATTTACCCACTATTTTTCCACTATTCACTAACTACTTTCTATTAGCCTTTACAAATGAAGAGTCGGGGCTTATATAGTGCCCTTAATACAATTCAATGGCTAAGATCAATTTGAGATCAATGGCCAAGATTCTACAATGAAAACCCTAATTAGGGTTTATTACAACAAACTCAATTCTGACCAATGAAATAATTGTATTAATTGGACACGTCTTCTTTGGAATATTCGACCAATGGATAGCTGGGGTAGGTACATCGAAGTTTGTGCCACCTTTAATGAGTCAGGTACATTGAATCCGGACATGCTGAGGTGGACCAACCCGACTGGAAGAGTGATGACTAGGATGCCACCTTGTCTGATACTTGCAACTTGGTAGATATCCAATTCGATGATGTTGAGAAGCTAGCTTTAATTAATTCATCTGAAACTATCTGCTTCTTCAACGAACCCTTGCTCTGACTTCTTTTGTCTTTGATGTGCAGGATGATGATGTACCTCGCCTTGGAATGCTGGATTGGAAGAGGTTATTCCTGATGATGCTTGACCAAAGAAGGTCGTCCTTGTCGATGCCCGATCTTCTTTGTTGAGAGTCTGCTAAGTAATAGATCCTCCGGCTTTGGGTGGTTATTTGAAACCTACACAAAAACTTAAAATTAGTCTTTGAGCATCATACCTTAAAGCATAGAATTTAGGACCTTCCAAGAGAATGGCTTAAGATATTAATTTGAAAAAGACATGATAAATCAAGAATTATACATTTTCAAATTAATTATGAATGGAAATTGGATTTTCAAGACTTAGACTTTACAAAATTGCTATGAAATCACAATAAGTCTTGAATAAGAACTTCAAAAAAAATGATTCTTCATACCTCCTCCTTGAATGCTTAACTATGAAACCTTGGAAAATGATGAAAGAAGACCGGATTTTGCTGGACAAGGGTTGAATTGTGGTCTTCCTTTGGATGAATTATGCCTCCATTAGCCTCCAAAAGAGCTTCTCCTTCTTTAGCCTCCAACACTTAGCAAAATTTCGCCTCCAATCTGCTGGATTTCGCTCCTCAAATTGCTCCTCAATTTCGCATTTAGAAGGGATGAATGAATGATTTGAAACTTGAAGCAATACTCCCCCATTATATAGAGCGCTCACCCTACTCCCTTCAAGGCCGACTTGGCAAATAAGGGGTAAAATAAATAAAATTTCCTTGAAAAGGTGGCCGACTTGCCTATAAAGGCAAAATAATGTTTTTTTGAGCGCTCATTTGTATTTTTTAATTTTAAAAATTAATTTTAGTGCCTCCAAGGTAAAATTTTTTAATTATTTCAAGGCCTAAAAATTAATTTATTAAATTAAAAATGCCTTAATTAATGCAGACTTGTTTTAGTCTTCCAAATGTCTTGAATTTGGCAAATTTAGTGAAAATTTGGGAATATCAAGGTTTGATTGAGGCTTAGTGAAGCTTCTTCAAGATTTCGCCCTGGACCCTCTGGAAGGGTCAGGAGCGATTTTTCCTCCTTGGGCTTACTCCTTTATCAACTTTTGTTGAATCTTTCACTCTTAGCTAGGCAATGTTCTTCCTTATTCACTCCACCCAAGTTTGGCTTGTTCCTGCAAGGGAAAATAGGGGTTTTTCAAATTTTTGCCCTGGACCCTCTGGAAGGGTCAGGAGCGATTTTCCCTCTCTGGCCTAGAATCATCAAGTTTTGAAGCAAACAATTACTCATTAATGGTCTTAAAGGTCATTTCTACCCTAGTGCATCCTTGCCTTAGCAAAAACTTAGAAGGAATATGTTGATTTTATGATTTTCGCCCTGGGCCCTCTGGAAGGGTCAGGAGCGAATTTTGAGTTTTAGACATATTCCTTCATGCTTTTAACTTCAAATCACTTCTAAGGCAAAGAACATCATGCCTCTCTCCCATCCAAATCATGAATAGAAAGATTTTGTCTTAAATTTGCAAGAAAGAGGGAGAATTTAGAAATTTCGCCCTGGACCCTCTGGAAGGGTCAGAAGCGAATTTCTTCCTTGGCTTCAAAACTTGCATTCATGGCAATCCATTTCCACAAGGCAATCCAAATGTCGTTTCAAACCCATGCCTAAGCTTAGCTTCGCTCAAACTTTGGAGGAAAAGATAGGTTTTAGGATTTTCGCCCTGGACCCTCTGGAAGGGTCAGGAGCGAATTTCCTTTTCTAGGCTTGGTTGCTTCTTCTTGACTATCCCAATTATCTTCAAAGGACAAACATACTTCCCCACATTCCTTCAAGCCATAAAAAACTAAAAAATTGCTTTGACCTTGCAAGAAAAAGGTGATTTTAAGGAATTTCGCTCTGGACCCTCTGGAAGGGTCGGGAGTGATTTTCACTATTTTGACCAAAATCCTTCATTTTTTCAAGTTGAAACTTCCTCAGGAGGCAAAAAGGAGTTGTCCTTGTTTCATCTATGCCCAAAACTTGACTTTTTTTCATTGCAAGATTAGAGCTATTCAAAATTTCGCTCAGGACCCTCTGGAAGGGTCAAGAGCGAAATTGCCTTCCTTGTCAAAAATTCACCATTTTGCATGCTTCCAAATCTTTGAATGATGTCCAATCTCCACTCCAAGAGACCCTGCATAACACAATTTAGCCAAAATTAGTGAAAAATTAGCTCAAATAAGATTTTTCGCTCTGGATCCTCTGGAAGGGTCAGGAGCGAAATCTTCATTCTAGGCCAAATTGCTTAGTGTTCAAGTTTCAAACCACTTCACAAGGCAAAATTAGATGGTTTTCCAAGTTAGGAACAAGGTTTCAAGCTCAAACAAGGTGGCAAATGAAGTTTATAATGAATTTCGCTCTAGACCCTCTGGAAGGGTCAGGAGCGAAAATCACTTTTTAAGCAAAATCTTGATCTTTGAAATCATCCAACTCCCTCTCAAGGCAAGAACATTCAAAAACATCTCCACACGTGCCTTGGAAACTAGGAACTTGGTCTTGATAAGTGATAAATTAAGGTGTATAAGGATTTTCGCTCTGGACCCTTTGGAAGGGTCAGGAGCGAAATTCCTAATCTTGGCCAAAATCCTGACTTCATTTTCACACTTTTCCATCCAAACAAGTGCTTTGCCCTCAAAGATGCCTGGGAACGAGTTGGTTCTAAGTTTGGGTCAAACTAGAATGTCTTATGGAGATCTTCGCTTTGGACCCTCTGGAAGGGTCAGGAGCGAAATTCGCTCTGGACCCTCTGGAAGGGTTAGGAGCGAAATTTGACATTTTTAGACTCTCCGTCAAGATAATTTTATGGAATATAACATTTAAGTATAGTTCCTATACTTTAAGATATATTCCATATATACTTTCAGGGTGTTTGAGAGTGGTTTCAGACCTCCAGGAGCTATATTGCAAAATCTAGTTTTTTTGGAGGATTTTCAATTTTCCAGACTTAGTCAAATTTCAGGATCAGGACATTCCAGACTTAGCCAAATTTCAGGATCAGGACATTCCAGACTCCATCACTCACCAACTCGACCTAGCTCGGACCTTCGAGAATGGTACACACTCACAAAGCAAGACACAATTAGCAACGAGAGCAAAACTAGGTCCTAAGGAAGACTCTCAAAGAAACCCTAATTCTGGGGCCCTGTGGACTCACCCTGGCTCAAGCAAAGCCTGTAATCCAACGATCCCCTCGACAGCACTCATCCTACAAAGGCTAACAGACAAAACCCTAAAAGACCTAGAAAACAAACCCTAGAAAGCAAAAAGCAGGGGTCCCCATTTGCAATGGGGCGATGTGTGAATACGTCACAACACCACCTAAGAAAGTGCACTTCTTCAAACAAAAGGCTAATAGCAAACGGCCTTACTACTACCAACAGCTAAGCTAAGACAAATAACCTAAAAAGCGAAAAAAGTGGGGGTCCCCATTTGCAATGAGGCGATGTGTCAATATATCATAATTAAAAATCCGAAGGTCAGATTAAAAGATATGGCCTCCGGAAGTTGTGCTACTTAAGGAGAAAAATAAAATAAAAATAAAAATTCTCAAAATATCCCAAAGGACGCCAAAACCCATTCTGGGCATATTCCAATATAAGGGAAATGGGGTACAAAAGTGGTTGGCCCCAAAAGGGGGAGTTACACTTTCCTAAACATTCTAGGCGGTTAAAATTCCCAATATAAAGAAGACAAATGAGGGTTACGGGGGGGCAGTTCCTATAGTGCAAATCGTGGCTCTGGCATGCAGATTATTGTAATGAGAATGCCCATGTGGCTGTTGCACGTTTTTTTTTTTGAATGTTGTAATTTCCTTTCATTGAGATAATAGAAAGCAAGTATTTCTTTCTTGCATTTTCCTATCTATTTTCCTTGTTTCTGTTGTGTGTTTGGGTTTATGAGGGGAGTACCCTTCATCACTATCAAGTTAATGACATTCAGAAAAAAATAAGGAAATTTCTTTGGCCGAATGATAAAGGCAATTGCAAACAGCACTCTATTAAATGGGAGTGGTCCTGCCTGGATAAAAAAAGGGGTGACCTTGGATTAAAAAATCTCAAGACCCAAGGTATGGCTCTAGCTGTTAAATGGATACTCAAGGCTATGGAAGGTTATGAGCCTTGGAAAGTTCTAATAAGAAATAACATCACTTTGGCTGTCCCAAAGTAGGCCAAGTCTTGGACGATGCTCCTTTCTATGATTTGTTAGTAAGCACATTCCCTGTGGTCCTTGCAAGATCCATAGTCTTTAAAAGTATTTGGAAGGACTCTAAGTTGGTGAAGGATAAGATAGCCAATAAAGGTATCATTATCGGTAATAATCTGATCCAGTCCAAAAGGTCCATTTGGTCGAACCTATTCCATAAGAACAAGCCTCTAATCCTTCTCCAACGATGTTAGCAATAAGTTAGGCCTCTAAAGGAATCGAGTGCTTTGGTGACGTCATTAAAGAAGGGCAGCTTAAATCCTGGGCTGCTTTGAGTATAGAATTTAATATTCCTGCTTCTAATTGGCGTACTTACACAATTCTGAGAAATGCATGTGATAATCTCCATCTCCCGAAGGATTATTTTCATAATAGCAAGTACATTAATCCGTTAGTATGGACTGATGTCTCTAACATTCAGAAAACTAATGCTAGAACTGTTTATAGAATATTATGTAATAATGAAGCCTTAATTGATTATGCTAACCAATGGCAAAATATCTTTAACAGGCAATGGAATAATATCTTTGAACCAAAAAAGACATGCTTCAAGTGGCTTTTAACTTTTCAAAGGTTACCTTTTAATATGAACCACACTGACATTGATCTTTGCAGCATTTGTAGACAGCCAGAAATGATTAAACACATTTTCTTTGACTGTTCCTTTGCAAAAGAAATTTGGAACATATTTTGCTTTGATTTAAAAGGTTGGAAAGGTAACTGTAACAATGAAGATGTCAAAGCGCAAGTTCATGAAACTCCTGGAAAATGGAATAACCATGGAAACTGCTTCAGAAGTCCTATAAAGACAGAATTGGTCATTTGATAAAGAGGAAAACAAGCCTTTCTTACAAGGGCTGATGCATACAATGAAGATGAAACACAAAGGGAGACAAAGAAAAAGGAGGGGGAAGACAGAATTAGAGTACATGTAAATGAGACTGACAGCATGGGGATAGAGGTAGTGAGATCCAAAAGCAGTATGTCTCCAATAGATCCCCCTATTAGCTAGGGCAACTTGAATCAGTTCAGCGTAAGTGTGACTTCTGATTACTGAAGATAATTGCTAAATATTGTAACACGCCTTGCTCTTTTTTGATGATTGTGACCAGCGATGACAAATAGTTTTAAAATGATCATAAGGATGCTGGTAGTTAGGCATTGACAGACAATGTCTGTAGTGTTTTTTTGCCAGCTATACATGATCTAATACTGCTGGTCTAGATCTACTTTTACAATGATGTTGGCTGTTTGATAACATAAACTCTGCGTTAATTGTATTTTTGTTTATACTCTTATCTTTACTATTAAAAAAAAAATACTCTTTTATGCCAGCATTTCTCATTTTTTGTTAGCATTTTGAATCATGGTAGGCAATGCAGATTGAATATCATGATTCCATACCTTAAGAAAGGTAATCAAGTTCAAAGCACTAAAGAGAAGGGAACATAACAAGAGAGGTATATCTAAAACAGTTAAGCCCTAAATGAAGAAAAATTAACAAGCAGGCAAAAGTAAAATCTATAATAACTTCATAAGATTGATAACTCACATGATAGACTAGATTGTGTTCAAGATTTTATCAAAGCAGATGGCGCAGAGTCATGCACAACAAAACTAGCGAAAGAGTTATCTAAAGGTGCAAAAAATTAATCAAAATCCATCCACATGGCACCAATTGTTTTAATGCCCTCATGCTGCTTTCTATGAGTTGTTGAAAATAAGCTACACTGGGACTGACTATGGGCTGGCCAAAGAGGGGGCAGTAGCTCCATTGGTAGAGCACAACAGCAGAAAATGAAGGTCCTTAGTTTGAGTACTTGTTGGTCCAGATGAGCTGTAGCTCAAAATATGGTATCAGAGTCAAGCTAGGATCCCCAAAGCACCAGAAGTGTGGCTTAAGGGGAGGTGTTGGAAATAAGCCACACCTGCACCAATGATGGGCTGGCCAAAGAGAGGCCAGTAGCTCAGTTAGTAGAGCACTCTAGAAGAAAAAAGGTCATCAGTTCAAGTCCTAGCTGGTCGAGATGAGCTGTAGCTCAAAAAGATTACAATTAGAATCAGCATTAGAATGTTATTTCCCTCTTGATCCATGTCATTCTATGCATATTAATCTAAATTACCAAATTCGCCTGTAAGATACCTAGGTATAGGTAGCCTATGTGATTCCAAGGTACCCACACTTTTTCAAAAAATTAAAAAATAAATGTGTTGACCCTCAAGTTTGACTTGTCAACTTGAAAACTTAACTATAAGTTTATTTGAGTTAGGATTATTTTTGTTCTTGTTTGATTTGAATGTGTTGTTTTCCAAACTTGTTGCCATAAAGATTACAATGACAATCAATTCTAGCTCTATTGGCCAACCCCACTTCAAAACTGGCCAAAATTCACCCTTGTGGAAGTATTGGCATTATAGAGTAAGTTTAAAAGTGGTGGGACATAGAGTAATTTGCAAGTGATAGAACCTACGCTTGGATTTGCAGTGGGTGTGGTGTGATATATAAGAACTCATATAGTCAAGTGAAAACCCATTTGTGTGCTATTCCTAGCATGATCTTGGAATCTTGCCTATAAAAGAAGGATGCACCTATGTCAACATCTATGAGTGTTGAAATATATCTAAGAGCAAGATCTAGTGGAAACAACAATTACCCTTAGATTAGATCAGCCTTCTACAAAGAGAAGAACTTAATCAAGGATGTCCCCTCCTACCCCATCTCCTACAAATCCCAAAATTGTGACCATAAGCCACCCATTTTCCTCCAAGCATGGAAAGGCACCTCTCATACATAGAGAAAAATCTTAAAAAGGGTCCATTGAATATATCATTTTGAAATGATTCTCAAGATATTTCCAATCAACATGTTACAAGATGCCTCTAAGCAAATGAGTTGTCTTTCAATATTGTTTGATCATCGTATTGGCAAGAACTGGTAAGGAAAATTAACGAGGCACCAAAAGGGTACACAAGACTAGATTTTGAGAAAATATACACCACCTTATTCATAAAGGCGTTGAAAAATGTAGAATCTAGATTATTCACTACAACCCATTAGGAATTCAAGGATCAAGATAGGTGATTTTGTGGATGGCAAACTCAATGCATGCAACCTTCTACAAAGAGAAGATCTCATTCAAGGATGTCCCCTCCTACTCCATCTCCTACAAATCTCGAAATTGTGACAATAAGCCACCCATTTTTGGCCAGGCATGAAACGAAACCTCTTATACATATTATAAAAATAAAATAAAATAAAAACTTTAAATGGGTCCATTGGATAAAACATTTTGAAATGATTCCAAAGGGATTTCCAATCTACATGTTACAAGATGCCTCTATGTAAATGGGTTGTTTTTCAATAATGTTTGATCACATTATTGGCAAGAATTAATGAGGAACCCATTTGCAAGAATTAATGTGATTTATGTTGAATTTAGGTTAACTTTTTTGTATTCAAAATTTAAAATGTTATGCTTTTATTTTGTCAGGGTAGGTTAAATGCATCATACAATGGCAAATAGAAAAGCTTCTGGATCAAGTTCATGTTCAAGCTCCAGTCGCTCCACCCAATCAGTATTGCTGCCGGTTATAGACACTCATCCTGCAAGACCTAACGACCCTACTTAGAAACATGTCATACAAGGACAGATACAGAGGTTAGTTGTTTGCAATAGATGTAAAAACTTGTATCGTGGAGGCATAAATCACCTCAAATACCATCTTGCAGGCATTAGTCATCATGATGCCAAGCCCTGTCAAAATGCCACTGAAGAGATAAAAGAGAGATGAATGCCTACCTTGTAGGCATTACTCATTGTGGAGAAGACAAGGGCAACCCTAGTAGCATCCGTAACTTGTGGTCATGGTCCTCAAATGCCACTAAAATCAGATGAAGATACAACATGTCGAGGCATAGTGGGCTCTCTTCGTGGTCCAAACATCCAAAGCACATTGGCCCCCAGTTCATCTACTTCAAGTAGAGTGTCAATGCCTACAACTACATGCACACCACATAGTTTTTTGTGCCCAAAAACACACCTGGAATACAACCATCATTGGAAGCAATGGGGTAGAACAAGGAGGTGCATGAACAATCAGATATGGCATTTAATGATTTTTGGTACTTCAGCATTCCTTTCACTGTGGCGAGTAGTCCTTATGATTCCAAACACTCTGATAATTATCAGCCATCAGGATTCCACATCATGATGCAATTTGTACTCAATTTGTATTCAAATCAATCAATTTTAGTAGCAAACACTTTTGTACTCATTGGATACATCTCCTCATTGAATTTTGCAAAAGATTTATGTTTCTAAGGAAGTCTAAGCAAATTTTAAAGTTGTTGAAACAAAAAATTTGGTCTGCCAAGGTTTTGCCAACTATGGGTAATTTCATTGTTTTCAAGAGATGGAAGGATGCCAAAAGTTAGTCCTTTATCAATGTGATTATAGTGTCCCTTAAAAAATTAATGGTTTTTTCCAAGTTTAACAATTAACACAAAAAATTGTGAAGCAGTTAGTTTGTAGGTGGGTGACCTTGTGTTGTCCATTTCTTCAACCTAATGCTACAAAAGTTGGGAAAAATAATTAATTGTATCAATAAGTGTACATCAAGGGTTCATCACCAACTAGGCTAAACATGCAACTTGCATGGGTGTTGCCACTACCCAACAATCTTCAATTTTTGAGGACCAAGATACTTGAGATTCTTCTAATGTACCTCTATTATGCAATGTCAATGGTGATGCTCTTTAGAAAGAGTAATATGACGATGAATTGTAGTTTTATTATTTTTATCTTTAACAATGATTATCTGTCATGACATTTGAGTTTGACAAATTGACATGACTCTTGAATAGTATTTTATGGTGATTTTGGTTATTCAATGCATTTTATGTGTCTATCTGAACTTAATATATAGATAACTAGATAGATAGATGTGTATGATTTTTAAATTTTTTTGTATAGACATACCTAATATGTACCCAGTACCAAAATAATGGCATACTAGCATACATGAATCATTGTACACATACCCATATCAATAACTTAGATATAAATTAATCCTAAATATGAATACTTCCGTTCCTCTGCCCAAATACAAATATCTATGTATTGTATACTGGGTATGATACTCCTGAATAGGGTACAAAAATGGTATCAAACGTATCCATATACAAAATCCTATTTTAACCTTTACCTTATCTAATATTTCTAGATAAGGTACCACAACATCCAATGCCATATCCAATTTAGGGTTTACTATATATATATATATGAACCTGGGGCCATACCTGTCACGAAAAGGTCCAGGTACAGATCTAAGCTTGGGTTCCCACTGGATACACATTGAATTAGTACAGGCAAATCTAAAAGAAAACACATTTTACAGCACACTTAAGCTCTGTAAATTTTCATATACCTAATAACATGCATATAACAAACAAAACCACCATAAAAAAATTTGTCAAACTCAAGTGAGGACCTAATTTTATTATTTTAATATTAAACAGTGGACCTCTATCATGACATTCAAGTTTGACAAATATAAATAAAATAATATTTGCAGCCTCCTTCTTGCATTCACTATAAGGTAAGATATTCATTTTGAATAGACATAATCAAGAGGACTTAAGCAAGTTTCACTAGTCAGAAATGCTAAGGTAGGATATTCATTATTTCACGTGAGGAAAACCCTGACATGACTGATGAGCAGCATTGAACAAGTGCCTATTCCACTGCGATGACCTACTGGCAATGAAACAAGTGATCATTCCACTGTATTCCATTCCGCTGCCAATAAAACATCCAACCAAAGAATATATGAGTGTGAATTTGTGTAGTGAATGCAACAGAGTAGCCTATGTGGCAATTAAGTACTACAGTATCTTTTCATCATGCACAACCTGGGCAGATTCGACCAGTTTCTTGCAGACATGAGCAGAAAAAATCCCACGGGTTCATTTTTGGTTCTGCAAAAGACTACAAAAATCAATCTGGGTTTGCCAGGTTTGTTCAGGATAATTCCACTCACAAAAAAAGTGCCCTGGTGGAATTCCAGGATAAATCAAACTCAAATCCAAAAAAATTTCAAACCAGACCCAGATTCAGGGCCTCTGGAGAGCATACCAGAAACTTAGCCACCAAGGGAAAACATAGAGAAAATAGAAAAAAAAAGAAAAGAAAGGGTGGAGCAAAAACACAATATAGTGAAGTTCAATAAATTTCCAATAGTGACAGAAATAATAAAAGAAGCAACGGGCAACAGGCAACAGGCAGTGGCAGAGCTTCCAGTCAACATGACAGCAGATGCAGAAGTGACAAGATAGATCTGAGAAGCCAAGAGTGGAACGACGAACAGTAATTTTGAGTGGTATTTGAAGAGGAGATCAATAAAAATCATTGTACACAACTAGTATTCCATATGCATGCAAAATACCCCTGGTTGGCTTGCAGACATCTCTGAAGTTTTCTCAACTCCTGTGTTTTCTTATTGAAAATTGAAACAAACAAATACCTAAAGTGGAAGTTTGATGGGAAAGGAGATTATTATAATAAAGGGGCTAATTTAATAATTAAATATATTTATTGGTTATAAAATTTTAAATAATACATAAATTGATTTATTATTTATTTAATTATTTAGTCTAAATTTATTTTGTATTTATATATTATTTTTCTTGTTAATATATTTGTTTTTATTATTATATATTATGAGTACCAAACATAACTATATCAAACTCTAGAAAAACAAAATTCACCATACCAGCAAACCTAAATCCCGACCCCATACTCGAACTTGTAACAGTGACACCCACGAGCAACAACAGTGGCAGCAACAAAGGCAAAAGATAAATGGAGCATTATCTGGAAATGTTGATAGATATTAAGCCACAACGGGAAGCAGAAAGGAGGAAGGGAGCTGCAAGAAAGGTATATGAGCATGTTCCTAGAGGGATCTGATGCAAACTTCTATCCCTAACCCCCAATCAAAGATGCAGCTCAACAAACTCCCTTGGCAAATTGCTCAACAACCCTTCAAGTATACAAAGATTGCAAAAACATCATATACCCCTACAATGGCCTTGGCTTCAATGTCGGATTACAAGGTAGCCATGGCTTCTATGTCAAACTCATTTACTAATGCAAGGATGGTGAATAAACTGTCAAACATCAATCCACCTATCTCTCCATGTTGATATCTTGGACATTGTTGACGTGTACTTTATACACAATCATACACAGAATAAAATACCAATAGGCATCTTATCCTCTCTTGAGAAAATAGTCTCTAACTGCTGAAGATTCGCGTAAAGGATCAGTTAGGTAGACTCCAAGGTTCTTTTAGTAGGGTCTCTACGTGTGGACAAGCTTCCAGCGGTATGATGTGATTTGCTGTTTCCTTCAAGGGGTCTTACGCATTCCGAAAGTTCAAGATTTTACTAAACTAAAAAAAAAACTTTTCAAAAATAACAAAAGAGTAGGGTTTGAAAGAGGTCTAATCTAGTCTAACCTTATGAATGACTTAGTATGGACAAGACTTGGCAAGATTCAACCAACTTCAATTTTGCCATAAGATAACAACTCAATTGAAATTGATGCGATCTTCTAAGGTAACAAAATGATATCCAATGCATCAAAGATCAAAGACACTACCACGAAGGTACGTATCCAAGATATAATAATGATTGAAGATTGAGGGATTCAAAGTATTCTCCAGTCGACCACGCAAGCCGTTCCTACAATCAACAAGAAGCTAGTGGTTTGGATTACGAATCCTACCAAAGATCAAGTCTCACACAATGTCCTTCAAATTAACACACTACTTTGATTGAGCATGATTCAAGTAATTTGAACAACCATGAAGATAACCAAGAAAGTTGCAACAAAACACCATAACTTCAATATTTTATTGATTTCCAAGTCATCATATACAACAATTGCTTGAATTCCTCTCTTCAAAACTCAATCTTGCTACAAAATAAAATTGCTTCTAGCTCTAATCTCTCTTCTCTATTACATCAACTATTGACTATTACACTATTACCAAATGAAATGAAAAATGGGGGTATAAATAGCATCCCCAATTACAATGAAAGGTCCAGATCGAAAGTAGATCAACGGTCAAGATCATGACACCTAAACCCTAATTAGGGTTTGTTACAAATGGCCTCCTTTTTACTGAACAATATTAAATATATAGCCAAATATTAAATTTATAGCCAAATATTAAATTTGGCACAAAAACCTAGGAGACATAAACCAATGACAAATAAGATGCCATGTCATCTATAACAACCTTTCATCTAGAATCTTATTCCCTTTCCAATGTTCTTTTTTGGCATATGCAATGAATCTTGTCACGATTCCTTCGATTTCTGCAATTGGAATCTCAGGAAGATTCTTCATACTCTCTTCTAAGTGGATGACCTGATCGAATGCATCTAGAAGAGCTGCGTCCCAAGTAGATTCAAGTTCCTTTGTTCTTTCAATCAGGAGCATGGTGGCAAACATCTGATCATATTGCTCATCTGTAACATTAGCGTCCTTGCAAAAGATGATCTTGATTCTATCCTCTAATTCCTGCATATCCACATCTGTCTCGACCTCGATCCTTCTGCCAAGAATGGTACGAAGTACCTCAAATACTCTGTCCTGGATCGGATTAATCACCTCCTCAACTTGGCCACATCTAACACTGATGTCCTCGAAGAAAACACTCTTCATATGGAGCAAGGTTGACCACTGAAACAAACTGTGAGATTCCCCATCCAAGATCTTCTCTTGTGCTAAGACCTTCCTTGATGTGTGTCTAATAACTTTCAAGACAGGAATGATAACATCCTTGGTATGGGCGAATGCAGCTACTGTTATCATCAAATTGTGGATCATCTCAAGAACCTGGATAGCTTGATGAATAATCTTCATCATCCTTGTTACAAACTCTATAGCCACTGTATGAGATCTATCCATCCAATTACTTGTACGTTGGACCATGTTCCTGAATCTTTCTGCTTCATTGATTGATTGAAGTGGAAGTGCTTGGACGGGTGATCTAGCTGGATCCTGACGTCCCAAAGGTTCATTGATGTGACTGAAATATGTCCTCCATGCACCGACCTCTCTCTCAAGCTTTCTATTCTTCTCCATTTCTTCTCTAAGCTTGTCTTTCAATGCCTCAAATGAATCGGTGGCATCATCTAGTGTCTGCTCTGCTGTGGATGGTCCTAACTCAAAAGTCTGTATATCATATTCTTCTGCTAGGATCTCACCTTCATATTTGTCTACTGCCGATGTAGCTATCTGCAGTTTTCTGGATCCAGTCTCATCTCGAATCATCTTGGACATCTTGGTAGCCTTCTTCTTTTCTGTTACTTCATGTGAGCGTCCAACAAGGCTCTCTAAATCAATTGCATTGTCCTCGTCCTCTACTACGATCACCTTGGTTAATCTTTCCTTCAACCAATCTGGGATAATCGATCTTGTTTCTTGAACTTGAATCTCTTTATGCACTATTTCTTCTTGTCTGGGAGGAGATGATATTTCATTGTCTTCTTTATCTTCATCTAACTCATAGTCTTGGAGAGATCCATCTGGTGACCCATGCTGTGCCTGTCCTTCCTCCTGCCTATCGTTCTGTACCATCGATTCCATGGATTCTTCCACTTGAATTGTTCTCTTCTCAGGTCTAGAAGAAGTACCGGATGATCGATCTCTGTTAGCCTCTTGTTTCTTCTTGGAAGATTCTCTCTTTCCAGGTCTCTCTTTCCTCTTCGAACCTCTTGAATGGAGATTGCCCTCACTGGCACATCGAAGGTCTCCTTCACCTGAATTTCTAGGATTAGGATTGCCTTCACTCACACTAGCTCCACCTTCGGCAGGTTTCTCTTCCAAAGTGAAAGACATAGCTATGCCTTGTTCTCTCAACTTCTGATGTTGAATGTCAACCCATCTGCGAGTACAAGACAAGACTGGTGCCATCAAAGTATCTAAATCCACGACCTCGGGCTCATTCCAATCTAACCTTATTGTTTTGCTTTCTCGATCATAGGAAGACTGGATATGTCTGCCACTGCCCTGAGCTTGGTCGGCCACTCTGTATATCCTGCATTTCCTGATGAAATCCAAAGGCAATCTAGAATGCATTTTTCGTTTCACTTCAAGATCATCTAAGAGATTCATCATAAAATCTTCAATCTGATACTCATGTCTAAACTTCCTGCCGACTGTCTCCTCTAAATGTCCATGTGGATCAAAGCTTTCTCTCAAAGCAAAAGATGAAAAAGAATACAAGGCTAACTCCTTCTCTGCGTCATCCATAGCTAAAGCATTAGGACATACCTCAACTGAATTACCCAAAATGATAGGTACTGGAACTCCATTCTGATGTCTGTGTCTGAATGCCTTCACATATGCTGCCAACTGTCTTGTTACTTCAAGTAACACAATTCTGTCTGTCGGATATCTCGGCAACATGTATGGTGGTAAAGGACATCCATGCACTCTAATATAAGTGAACTTCGGAAACTGAATGAACCAAGCACCGTACCTCTTTATGAATTCTTGTGCATCCTGAGATAATCTGTTGTGAATTCCACCTTGCAACGTCCTGGTGATGTTCATCGTGAAAGTATCATTAACCAACTTATAGTTGCTCCCTGGCGGATGATGCAAGTAGGCATAGGAATCACAAGCTCTGACCTCGCCGGGTCCTCTTCCAATCACTCCTCTGTGAGGCAGTCCTGCGTATTCAACACTCCTGATCAAGGCATAGATGACATATGAACTCATGTGGAAGGACTTAGTAGCCTTGAGTCTCCTCAACTGTACGTCTAAGCAATGGCTAATCATCCTAGCCCAATGTATCGTACCTTTCCCTTGAACAATCACCTGGATGAAGTAAAACATCCACTTCTCAAAATAGAAGGCATGAGGGGCTCCTGTAACTCGGTTGAGCATGGTAATTAAATCTCTGTACTCCTCCTGGAAATCAATCCTGTGCGGTGTGCTCGGGACCTTGCTCAGACGGGGACGGCTCTTAAGTAGCCAGTTCTTATTGATAATGCTTAGACAAGCATCTGGATCATCTTCGTACATTGATCTGGCTCCTTCTATGCTCTTGTATATCATGTCCCTGTGCTCTGGAAGATGGAAAGCCTCACTTATAGCTTCCTCTGAAAGGTACGCCAAAGTGTTTCCCTCATTAGACACGATCGTTCTGGACTGTGGATCATAGTGACGAGCACACTCGATCATCAACTCGCGGCACTGAATAGCTGGAGGAAAGCCGGCCGCCTTAATGATACCACTCTCGATTATTCTCCGGGCGACAGGTGATGGCTTGCCAATGTAAGGGACCTCTCGAAACTTCTTCGTGCTAAAGTTACCCAAGTTTGTATCTCCAATGTTGCTCCACTTCGACATGATCTTGGTCTCCACTTCTTCGGTCTTCTGATCCTCTTTCATGAGAGCGGAATGGCTGGTGGATGCTCCCGCCTTCGGGGTTGCCATACCTACACAATATTTCATAATGAGAAACTAAATTTTGCAATGAAGAACATAGATTAGAGAGTATTTTAGGAAACTTCATGATAAGTCTTTGAGTTATCATTTCCTAAAATAAAACGATTGAGCTAGGAATTCAAAATTCAAAATTTAAAATATGACGATCAACAAATAAAACAATAAAACCAAATCGCCATACCTCAACAGAGAGCTAACTCTAGAATGCAAAAAGAACAAAATCGCCTAGGCAAAATTGACGAAAGATGGTCTTCTACGTGATCTCTTCTTCAAAATATCAATTCCGCCACCTTTTGATATGTCCTTGATGTGATCTCCAATGTCTTAGCAAATTCGCTCAAATAGATCTTCAAGTTCGCACAAATGAATCTCCAAATTTCGCACCACCTTGAATGATATTAGCGCCACCTTTGGATATCAATTCGCACTTTCCTTTGATTGATAGTTCGCACCACCTTGCTTGGAATGAAAACTCGCACTTGAATGGTAAAATGACAATGTAAAAATGATGGTTTTCACCTCCCTTTATAAGCGCTTCTCACCATTCACCCTAAGGCCGACTTTTGTGAAATAAAGCAATTTTTAAACGATTTTTAATTAAATAATGAAGGCCGACCTCCATATTTAAGCGCTCCCTTTGATTTTTAATAAATTGATTAATTAATTAATTAGATGCCTTTATCATTTAAATTAATAAATTCGATTTTTTAAAGGCAAAATAATTAATTAATATTAAGCGCAATGTTTAAATGCTAATTTATTGAATTTCAAAAATTATCGATTTAGCATTTAAAATAAATTCAAAAAACATTTGTTTGAGCGCCAAAAATGAAAAGTGGGGAGATTCAAACCTCATCGCCCTGGTCCCTGACTGAGGGACAGGAGCGATCCATCAATTTTGTCTCGATCTTGGCAATTTTGGCGTTCGAGATCTCCATCTCCACGTTGAATTTGGCGTTTTGGCTAGGTCCTTTGAACTTGAATGTCTTGCTTGTATGAACTAGTGCCTTTATAACCATTATCGCCCTGGTCCCTTGGAGAGGGACAGGAGCGATCTTCATGTTTTCACGTTGATCTTGCATCTTCGAACTCCAATTTTCATCATAAGGCAAATAATAACATCGCTTGTTCATTCCATGCTCGTCCCACTTGCTTTTCACAAGACATTTTGATATTTAAAGGATCATCGCCCTTGTCCCTTGGAGAGGGACAGGAGCGATCCTTGTCTTTCTCCATTTTAAGCTCAAATTGGTAATATCAATGTCTATCTTCCTTTGTATCACCTTCCAAATGATGTTTAAAACCTTGTGCAACCTTATTTCAACGTGATCTTTAAGGATATCATGTGTTTTGGCAAATATCACCCTGGTCCCTTGGAGAGGGACAGGAGCGATCTCCATGTCCTGGCTCAAATTTGTAAACATTTGATCTTCGTTCTTCGTTCATTGTCTTCCAAAGGTCGTCTTTTACTTCGCCACTCCTTACATTGTCTTGATTTCGAAGGAGCATGAGTGTTTTTTGTAAAAATCGCTTTGGTCCTTGTCCAAAGGACAGGAGCGATATAGGCTCTATAGCTCATTTGATAATATTTTAACGTTCAACACTTTGGTATATCTCCTTCAAAAGACGCCTTGAACCTTTTACAACCTTGTGAAGTCTTGACCTTACGTGATTTTTGCATGAATTAGCCAATACATTCAATATCGCTCTGGTCCCTTCCCAAGGGACAGGAGCGAACTTCAACATTTTGAGCTCGTCTTTGCCTTGTTTAACTTGCAATTGTCTTCAACGCATGAAATAAAGTCTTTTGATCCTCCTTGATTGCTTGATGCTTGATAAACTTTCAAGATTTATGCCTTTATGCAACTTTCGCTCTGGTCCCTTGGAGAGGGACAGGAGCGAACTAGGAGTCTTTAGTGTAAATCTTTCAATGTCGATGACCTTTGATGCTTTGCTCTTGACGAAGATGCCTTAAGACGTCCTTGCCACCTCGTTTCTTGTCTTGGAGTGCCTTGAATTTGGAGGAACGACAGTATAGCCATTATATCGCCCTGGTCCCTTGGAGAGGGACAGGAGCGATTCTAGCTCTGTAGGCCTCATTTCACTTCGTCATCTTCAAAACTTATATTCAACGGATTCGCAATGTTCCATTCCATTCATCCATGCCTTGGGATCCACTCAAAATGGGCAAGAAAATCATCTACAACAAAAATCGCTCTGGTCCCTTCCTGAGGGACAGGAGCGAACTTAAGCATTTAGGGTCCTTGCTGACGTTTCAAAATCTTCAATTTATCTTCAATGAGTTCATTTCACATCCTTCCTTGCCTTCAAACATAAACTTGACTTGATCTTTGCCTGAATCTCGCCTTCTGAAGAATATCGCTCTGGTCCCTTGGAGAGGGACAGGAGCGATTTTGGCATTCTGGACCATTCTCCTTCACGACGGCATCTCAAGTTATATTCATCTGATAAAACATCTTCCCTTCGACATCTTCAAATCGTTAGGTCATTAAAATCCTGCAAGGACAAAGCAATATTCGATTTGTAGCTCCGGTCCTTCACTGAGGGACAGGAGCGATTTTGCTCCTACAGGCCAAAAGAACATGATTTTATACATTTTATCACTTCACAAGGCGAAAACAAATCATTCCCCATGCCCGGGAAAAAAAATCAAAAAACTCAAAATTTGGTCAAAATTGGTCAATTGGTCAAAATTCACATTTCATCTTCAACACTTAGACAAATTTAAGCTCTGCATTCAACATTCCAATTGAAAATAGACCATTCTGGCGAAATCATTGCATTCAAAATTTGCATTCAACGAAAGGAAGCTCAAAAGCTCTCAAAACTGACTGGATTCTGGCTTGAAAAGACGTTAATTAAAACCCTAAGGGTTGACCCTAAATCCAGACAACTGACTGACTAACAAAATCCTAAAAGCGAAGCGAAAAGCGAGCGAAAAACGAGCAAAAAGAGGGGGTCCCCATTTGCAATGGGGCGATGTGTGAAATGGTCACAACAGACATGACTGGATTATCATCCGACTTAGTGCCTGAGATGTCTTGCTAGGAAGAAGAGGTCCAAATTGCATCACAAACCTCGTGCTGCAAGAGTTTGGTAATGCCCAACATCTTCCCTATAGTAGATGATTGTATTCGATGCATGATGCCCTATATAACAGCAATTTCTCTCTGGGCATAAGCTTGCAAAGCTATGTATTTAAAATTTGGGCAATAAGGATTCACTAAGGTGGATTTTTGTGTATTGGCACTAAAATTCATATGTATGCAAAGTAGTGTTAAGGATCGGGCTGAGTTCTCATACAGAAGACCGCTAATGCTTGTGATGGTAGTATGGTAAAAAATAACAGTAAACACAATACCTTTCCAATGTTTAAGGGATGCCTGTCTTAACTAAAAACATAATGATGAAACTCATCATTAGTCTTGACAGGATACATTCCTTAAATACTATGTGTACTTTTGATATTGAAGCAAGAATGGGTATGTAGCCATCTAAGAATGACAGAGATCTCTTTGATATTTCAGAAAATTCTCTAAAATGAGATTTTGCGACCATGAGTCCTGTTGTGACCACATCACACATCGCCCCATCAAGATGGGGACTTGTAGTGACATTTTCACGCATCGCCCCATTGCAAATGGGGACCCCTACTTTTTGCTTTCTAGGGTTAGTCTTCTTCGCTTAGTTCTAGGTTAGTGTTGGGTCTTTCGCTATGAACCTTTGCATTAAAAAGGTATAGTGAGTCAAGAGGTCAGAAGTTGATCAAGTTTGTCTCTTTAAGATGAACTGAGGTTCGACACTTCCTTTGCCCAGTCAAGGTTTTATCACTTCCACTTCTCCCAACACTGCCTGTGGGTGCCCAGGCCCAATCGCTCTCATCTCCATCCCTACAGTTGCCATCCCTATTTCACCTTTCCATTTCCTTCCATCACCTACCTACTTTCATCTATACCTTCACCTACCTTTGCCCCCCCCCCCATCCTAACTATTCCCATTTCCCACCTCTATCTCTAATTACCATTTCCCTACCCTTTCGTGCCCCCATCCCTTAACCTCCTTCACATTCCAACCCATTCACCTGCCCATTCAATACCCACACCATCTTACCCCTACCCCTATTCTATCCTAACATCTTAACTACTCATTCCTTCTATCTCACACTCCCTTTAACTTACCATCCACACTACCTACCCCTTTACCCCTTTATTCCCCTAAAATCACGTATTCTAATCCACATCCCATTAGTCTTACTTCCTTTATTTCCCTAAGCTTACCTCCTTTATTTCCCTAAGCTTACCTCTACCATACACCTATTAACCTACCCTTTCCACCCTACCATCTACCCTCATCCTAGCCTACCCCTATCCTATCCCTGTCCCAACCCCCTTTCATCTCACACCCCTTACCCTTTTCATTACCCCTTATACCTCCCGTTCCACTTTACTTCCCATCTCCTAACTCCTTCCCCTTATACCTCCTTATCCCACGTACCTCCTACTTCCATCATTTGTACCCCTTATGTCTCCCTTTCTTCCAACAACCCATTCCCCCTCTTTCTCCACGTAGCAGCTCCCCATTTCATGGCCACTTTCCTCACATTTCTCACACACATACTGGGCCCCACAAAACCAGAGATGGAAATTTTAAAAGTTTTTACATGTCTTTGCCACATCATTGTTGGGACCCACCAACCACTGGCTGAAAATGTAAATTTTTTTCGGGTCTTTGGCATTGCATGGCCCCACCGAAATTTTGGAGTGAAGAAACTTTTTCTTAAGGCATATTTAAAAGGGAAAACAGAGAGCATCGACCTCACCACCCCCAGTGTTGAAAATATTAGCTAAGTTCGGATATCTGATTATCGAACTTTGATGTTGTCAAATGACCATCAAATATATATGTAATATTTCAATGTACTTGTTATTGGGCTAGACCCAAATGTAACGTGGGAAAGGCAATTCAATGTGTGATAGGGCTGGGCCCAAAATGTAACGTGCTAAGGCATTGGGCTGGACCCAAGTGTCCAACGTGGGAAATATCAATAACAATATAACATTAAATTAATATTTGTTGCAAGCCGACCTAAGGAGGTCTACCGCCAAAAGAAGGATATATATATATAACAACTTCAAGATGAAGTCAAACATATTCATTACTTGCAAAATGCGATCTGCTCTTCTATCTTAGTGATCTGCTCTTCTATGTTTAGTGATCTGCTCTTCTACCCTTAGCGAATCTGCTGGTCTGCACTTTGGCGAACTTCAAGGACATTGTTAAGCGAAGTTGTCAAGATTGTCTTTGATTCTGCTTCAGCCTGTTGAAGTCATCTTCTGCTGATCTGCTCCTTTGGTCATTTACTGCTGGTTAGGGCTGCATCCTCTATCATCTTGGCAACTTGCTGATTGGACAGCAATCAGAGATAAGTCTGCTATATTGTAATTGCCTACCATTAAGATAATACATCTTATAGTTTAAGACTGGGTTTTTCACCTCCAAGAGGGAGGTTTTCCCAGGGTATTGGTGTCTTGTGTGTTTCATTACTATTACTGTTTATTCAGTCTGATTATGGTTAATTAGTTTGTTTAACATCTGAGCACTTAAATTTAGCACCCAGCACATGCCTAAGCCCCTTTAATCCACGTTAAACCATGAGGCAAGGTGTGGCAATAAAAGGATAAAGAGCTGACCTTTAGGTGCAGATGTGTCACTTTGATAGGGATAGAGCAAGAAAGACCCTAATATCCAACGCACGTATAAGGGAGACATATTCATCAGCAAATTACATCATTGAATAGCCCAGACTCTTCCAAAAAGCAGCATATTAGATCTTCATATTAGATGGTAGATAGTTAGATTGAATGGAGAAAATTGTTGAATGCACTCGTGTGGAATCCGCCTAGTCCATACCACTAGCCTCTTACTGATTGTAAGTGTGTCCTGCGTGGTCAACTAGCATTGAATGAGCTTAACTTCAAATTGTTATGCGACTATTGTTCATATATTAACTTGAATAGTGATCAATGTCTGATGGTAATGATTTGAACATACCCAAAACATTACTTAGAAGATTGCATTGAGTTGGTGTCAGATTGTTCAACCTGATGGTGAGACCCAACCCAGTAGGACTCCACCTAGTCGTTCATCTATATTCTTACATTCTAGGTCCTAGAATAGATTCTCTAAACTCTATGTTTTTGATATTTCTTTATCTCTCAGTGAGTAGATAGGACTCAATTTCCAGCAGATTAAGCGTTCAGGCAATCAAATGTAAGTCCCCTTGTGATTCCAGCATAATCACATCATACCACAAAAGCTTATCCACACATAGAGATACTACATACAAGAACCCTAGAGTCTTCTCGAATGATCCTTAAGCAAATCTTCAGCATCCGAGAGATTATATTCAAGAGAGGATAAGATACCTTGGTATTTAATTTTGTGTTCGCATGTGCATAAAAAACACATCAACAGGACCCCGTTTTTTTTTTTTAGGTTTTGCCCTATCTAGGAGTAGTCTCTCTCTATGCTCTTTTCTAGTCAGTGAGTGGAATAGATTATCAAGCATCAGGATTTAAAGATTGAGCAAGTCAAGCAAAGTTAGGTGAAAGAGTCAAATCAAGAGTTAGTCATGAGGTTGCCTACATTGCCTTGATTTGAGAACCAAGCTTTCATCAAAACCGTCAATGGACTGAAATTTGCTTAAATGCATTGACCCGTACCTTGCTCAAGTCTTAGAGCGAGCTTTTGTTTTAGGTCCCGTCCTTCCAAAGGTCATAGAGCGAATTTCCTCTATAGGTATTCTTAGGGGCTGAATTGATGATGCTTTCATGTGAGGAAATTGGAGAACTTAAGGCTCAAATCGATGAGGTAAAAGGAAGTGGTGAGTGTTGGACGTTTGGCGGATCAGCGCCTCCTGTGGATTCATGACATGGCTTTCTCCCGCCTCCGATGGTTCCTTAACTCTGGCCGCACGCCCGTTCACTGACAATTCGAGCTTTTGGTGTAACGGCGGCGGTGATTCCAACAAATGGCATCAGAGCGCCAAGTCATAGGTTCGAATCTCTGGAGTTGCACCTGGAATTCTCAGTAGTTGCTAAGGGGGGGATTGTTGGCCATTCGGCGGGTCAGCGCCTCCTGTGGATTCATGACATGGCTTTCTCCCACCTCCCGTGGTTCCTTAACTCTGGCCGCATGCCCGTTCAATAACAATGCGAGCTTTTGGTGTAACGGCAGCAGTGATTCCAACAGTGAGTTTCAAGTCATGTCCTTGTAAAATAGTCCTAAGGTGAACTACCAAATCTTGTCATATAGAACCTGTCCTTGGAAAGGACAGTGAGCGGATTATGTTTTGGGTCTTGTCCTTGTTAAGGACATAGAGCGAAATTCTCATCAAGGACATTGAGCGAGCTTCTTCACTTAACCACGTATCTTGCATCAACTTGGGATGAATGAATCTTTTAGACCTGTCTTTGGAGAAAGCATGAAGTGAATTTTGTTATAGGGTCTGTCCTCCTTAAGGAAATAGAGTGAATTCCATTTTTTAAGCTTGTCCTTGGAAGGGTCGTAGAGCGAAAATTGCTATATAGGTCTTGTCCTTCCAAAGGCCGTTGGGTGAAATCATCTACTTGCCTTGTCCTTGTTGAGGGTCCAAAGCGAACTGCACTATAAGTCTTGTCCTTACCAAGGACAAAGAGCGAATTTATCATATAGGGCCTATCCTTGGCAAGGACATGGAGCGAAACACTTGTCTTGACCTTGTCCTTCCAAAGGACATAAAGCAATTTGAAGATAGCATACCTTGCAAAGGTCATCAAGTGAATTTTTGATATAGGTCTTGTCCTTGGGAAGGACAGAGAGCGAAAACTTCATTTAGGTCCTGTCCTTCTGAAGGACAGAGGGTGAATTTCATCTTAGAACTTGTACTCTCAAAGGACGATGAGCGAACTTCATTTAGGTCTTGTCCTTCCGAAGGACAGAGGGCGAATTTGTCATATAGGTCCTGTCCCTAGCAAGGACGTAGAGCGAAATCACCATCTAGAACAAATTGTATATACCTTGCATGAGACATAGAGCGAAAATCAATAAGGCAAGCATTTGGGCGCCTAAACTAATTCAAAAATTCGAATTGGTAGACGGGAGAACAATGATTTATCAAGTCGGCCAGCATCAAGGAAGATACTTTACATTTTTGTTTACACTAAACCAAGTCGACCTTGCATCCCAAAAGACATATCTCTACCCTAGGTCGCATATATAAGGGAGCTCATAAGATCATTTTAACATCAAACCAAAACATTATCTTTCTCCATCAGCGAATTTTGTTAACAGGTTGAGCTAACTTCTCCATCAGTGAATTCCAAATTCACAACAGCGAAGTACATTAAGGGAGGAGAATTCAATCATTAGCAAGGCGAATTTACCCAAAGAAGCAGCAACATCATTCTCACAAGGGCGAATTCTAGCAGATTGGAAGGCAAAATTCATCATTTGAGCAGCAAAAGACTAAGGAGACAGCGAATCCTTGGGCGTTAGCAGTCACATCATCAATCAGATTTTGAGGTTAAAGTTCTCAAATCAGAAGTGCGTCATTTAGACGGATATAAGGTCAGGAGCAGGTCTGATTTAGGATTGGTAATGATTTTGTTAAAGTCAATTAGACCCTGTTAATGCATATAGTAATTGATTTCGTATTTTAGATGCAAGGTTCAGTTCATAGGTTTCAATGCATTAATAATTCACCAAGACCCTAACTTGAGCATCTCTCATAGGTAAACCATGGCAGCACCTAAGACAAGTGGATCATCTTCAAGGCAGGCCCTCATCAAAGAAGATCAGAAGAGTGATGACTTGGAGACCAAGATTACGTCCCGGTGGAACAACATTGGAGATACAAACCTTGGGAACTTCAATGTGAAGAAGTTTCGTGAGGCACCATACATTGGCAAACCATCACCTATAGCCAAAAGGATAATAGAGAGTGGCATCATCAAGGCAGTTGGCTTCCCTCCTGCAGTTAGATGTCATGAATTGATGATCGAATGCGCCAAGCAATATGATTCACACTCAAGGACAACTGTGACCAAGGATGGAACTGTTCTTGCCTACCTATCAGAAAGAGCCATAAGTGAAGCCTTCCACCTACCAAAACAGAAGGATATGATCTATAGAAGCCTAGAAGGAGCCAAATTGATTTATGAAGATGATCCCGATGCTTGCCTATCAATCATCAATTGGGATTGGTTGCAAAAGAGTAGACCTCGCCTGAACAAGATACCTAATGGGCCACACCGAATTGACTTCCAAGAAGAGTTTAGGGATTTAATCACCTTGCTTGGCCGAGTTGTAGATGCTCCTCAAGCCTTTTGTTTTGACAAATGGATGTTCTTTTTCATTCAAATAATTATTCAAGGGAAAGGGATGATTAATTGGGCAAGAATCATTAGTAATTGCCTAGATGTACAATTGAGAAGGTTGATTCCTACCAAGTCATTCCACATGAGCTCATATATCATATATTCTCTAGCAAGGAATTATGAATATGCGGGGCTACCACATAGAGGCCGAGTTGGAAGAGGGCCCGGAGAGATAAGGGTTTGTGATTCTTATGAAATATTGCACCACCCACCTAAACAACACTATAGACTGGTCAATGATACTTTCACGATGCACATCACCAGGACTCTACAAGGTGGAATCCATCAAAGATTGTCTCTGGAATCACAAGAACTTGTCAAACAATATGGTGCGTGGTTTATTCAATTTCCCAAATTGACATATATAAGGATCCAAGGATGTCCTTCTCCTCCTTATATGTTGCCATGTTATCCCACAGACAGGATGGTACTTCTCGAAGTGACAAGACAATTGTTAGCATGTACCAGATCCTTGAGATACAAACATGGAGCTGTTATCACTAATTCTATTTCACTTGGGAATTCAATAGAAGTTTGCCCTTCCCTTCAAATAGCTGAAAGTGTCGAGCTAGAGTTATCTCTCTATTTGTTTACACCATTTGCTTCTAGAGATAACTTTGATCCCTGTGGTAATGTAGAAGAAATGGCTGGAAGGAAGCATAGGCATGTGTTTCAAGTAGAAGATTTTTGGACGAACACACAAGATGACTTCGAGATAAAGAAGAAGATGCACTCTCGGCTGCCTCTTGATCTCATCAGGAAATGCAAAATCTATAGAGTGGCTGATCAAGCACAAGATAGTGGTCGATATATCCAATCTACCTATGAGAAGGAAGATAAAGAAGTAAAGATTGATTGATATGAAAAGGAAGTCACAAATTTGAGAGAATTGATGAATCAAGTTTTAACTTGAACAAGAAGATGGGTAGATATTCCACATCAGAAATTGAAGGAGCAAGATGCGACAATGACATTCAACTTGGAGACAAGGACGGAAGAAGAAGAAAGGGCAAGTGTCAGTGAAAACACCTCTCATTCTACAGGATCAAAAAGGAAGAATGAACAAGGAAAGAAAGAAGCATCCAAGAAGAAGCAAAAGACAAATTCCGATCAGCCTCCTAGTGCTTCTTCTAGGCATGAGAAGGAAAATCAAGGCAAAGATCAAAGGATAGATGAAGGCATGGTCCACAAAGTGGATGAATCGATAGAGTCTACAATACAAAATGACAAGAATGATAGGCAAGATAAAGGAAAAATGCCACAAGAATCATCAAATCCAGCCCTTCATATCCAGATTTGTGATGATGAGGAACAAGGAGACAATAATGAAGAAACTTCCCCTCCCAGGAATGAACTATTGCTCAAAGAAGTGCAAGTAAGAGAAGGAAGATCTTCTATCCCCGAATGGCTTAAAGAGAGGCTTACCAAAGAAGTGATAGAGGAAGAAGAAGAAAAAGCATTTGATTTAGAAAGTCTTCTAAACGAACATCAAGAAGTCATTGAGAGAAGGAAAGCTCCAAAGATGTTGAAAATAATAAGAGATGATGCAGGCTCCAAAAAGATAGAGATTGCCACTCCAGCGGTAGATAAATATGAAGATGAGATTACGGCAGAAGAATATGATTTGGAGACATTTGACTTAGGTCCACTCACTTCTGAGCAAGCCATGGAGGAAGCAACTGACTCAGTAAAGGCGGTCAATGAGAAGCTAAAGGCCGAAATAGAGCGAAATATTCAAGTATGCCTAATTTTGAATGCCAATTTCGTTTCCAACATTCAAGGTGGAGTAAGCAATGACGTTTTTTGCCTTGAAGGCAATTGGAAGTTGACTCGATCAA